>NC_077234.1:13745163-13830163 GCF_027887165.1 Monodelphis domestica | reverse complement strand
ATCTCCATTGCCATTTCTTAAAACACTATCATATTCCATTGTAGTCATATGCCACAATTTGTTCAGCCATTCCCCAATGGATGGGCATCCCCTCAGTTTTCCCATCTTTGCCACCACAAAATAGTTGCTATAGATGTATTGGTATAATTGGTCCTTTTCCTTTTTCTTTGATCTCTTTGGTATACAAACTGAGTAATGGCATTGGTGGGGCAAAGGGTAGGCCTAGTTTTGATTGCCCTTTGGAGGTAGTTCCAAATTCCTAGAGCCCGTATTCTTTTTTTTTTTGAGAAAATTTTATTTAATTAGTTAATTTAGAAATTTTTTTTTGTGGTTACATGATTCATGTTCTTTCCCTCTCCTCCTCCCTTCCTCCTCCCTTCCCCCTCCTGTAGCCAACATGCAATTCCACTGGGTTTTACATGTGTCATTGATCAAGACCCATTTCCATATTATTAATATTTGCACTAGGGTCATCATTTAGCGTCTACATCCCCAATCATATCCTCATCAAACCATGTGATCAGGCAGTTGTTTTTCTTCTGTGTTTCTACTCCACAGTTCTTCCTCTGGATGTAGATAGTGTTCTTTTTCTAAGTCCCTTCTTGTCTTGGATCATTGCATTGTTGCTAGTAGAGAAGTCCATTACATTCGATTGTGCCACAGTGTATCAGTCTCGTTGTACAATGTCCTCCTGGTTCTGCTCCTTTCACTCTGCATCATTTCCTGGAGGTCATTAGGAGCCTGTATTCTAATGGGAAAAGATAATACATGGATGGGAACTGGAAGGGATGTAAGAAAGATGTCCAGTTCCCAATCAGATAAAGGGAAAGTGCCTTTCTCAGCTCAAGCTGGCTAAGAGGAGATGGATATGATGGCTCAAGGGCAGGCACCAATGTCCTGAGATGAATAAACATTCAATGAGGGTTTTATAGGCGATTTTCTGTGATTGTTGTGAAGCTCAAATGAGATAGCACCTATAAAACTCTTGGCACAATTGGAAGGGCTCCTTCCAATGGATGATTATAAGTAACAGGAACTGAAGCCACTTTCCAAATCTACAGGCTACTTAGCCATTCTCTGGAGGGCTTGTCTTCTTGCTTTATTGGAGCACCCAGACCATAGGATCAGTGGACCAGATTATTGAGTTTGGGGCTGCAGAAGGAGAGACTGCTTTGAATGAGAAGTCGAAGTGCCCTGGTGTGTGGGTATGCCACAATGTTATAAATGATGATTAGCCACCCTAAAAACATTAAATCATAATAATGACCTCACACATCTTTAGCATTCCTTCTCTACTAATATCTGGTTTCCAACCCATCCTCTACAGTCACCAAAAATACCTTCCTAAAGCCCAGATTTAACCAGTCACTCTAGTGATCAAGAATTATCTGGCAGCTCACTTTTTGCCTCTAGTAACTTGGTCATATACCCTAGGTTCATAGATATGGGGTAAATGGGAACTCAGAAACCATCTCACTCAACCTCTCATTTTGCAGAGGAGGGAATTGATGCCCAAAAAAGAGAAGTGACTGGTCCAGGGTAACATTGCTAGTACATATCACCAGAGGAGACGATGACTCCAGTGTCAGCACTTCAGCCCACTGAAGAGGCAAGAAGTTCACTGATGGATATTTCTAAATTTTTTGGACAAGAATTGCTTACTGCAATATCTAACCTAGTCAAGCTGGCTTATTGAATGTTCTCCAAACTTGCTGCGACATTTCCAGCCTACATGTTTTTATACCAGCGGTCCCTGATGCCTGACATTCCCTCATTACCTACCTTCAGAATTCTTACTTTCATTAAAAAAAAAGTGTTCATTGTTAGGCAAAAATTAGCACCCACAAAGGTGAGAAGAAGTAATAGAAGGACACTCTAAAGGTTTCTCTGAAGATCTTTGGGACTCATTTTGAGACACAGGTGATACCAGCATCTAGCAATGCATACTCACATCAAAGAAGATGCTATAGGGGGCAGTGGATTGAGAGAGCCAGGCCCAGAGATGGGAGTTCTGGGTTCAAATCTGTCCCCAGATACTTCCCAGCTGTGTGACCCTGGGCAAGTCACTTGAACCCCATTGCCTAACCCTTACCACTCCTCTGGCTTAGAATCAATAAACAATATCGATTCTAAGATGGAAGGTAAAGGTTAAAAAAAAAGAAAAAAAGAAGATACTATGCTTTATGAGCAAAACAGAATTGCTCTAGCTCAAAAGAAACATGAGATGACCAAATATGGAGACATCTTCATCTCAGATGTTCATATGGACTACTTGTGCCCAACCTGTGGCAGAGTCTTCTGAGTCTGTATTGGTCTGATCAGTCACAGTCAGATATACTGTCTCCTGACCACAATATAATGGAGTCATTTTGATCCTCTTTGAGAATGAAGGACAACAACTAACTTTCATTCCGGGCTCTATTTAGGGGTGACTTCCCTAGGAAGCTGCTCTTGATCTTCCAGGTACTAGAATTTTCTCCCTTCTCAATTTCCATTATATTTATTTATCATTTAAAATAGAATATGTTCTCTTTACACACACACACACACACACACACACACACACACACACACACACACACACACACACCACACACACACACACACACTAGAAACTTAGGCTTCTGATGAATGGAGACTTTTTATTTTTTATCTCTCTATCCTAGCACTCATCACAGAACCTGGACCAGAAATGTGCACCACCACACACAAACACAGATTGAGGGGAATGCACATTTTGTTGGTACAAGAAAGATCAACAAGTTCCTTTTCCTTAGGTCAAAAGTATCTCTCTTTCTTCCTCTCTGTCTCTCTGTGTCTGTCTCTCTCCCTCTCTGTGTCTCTCTGTTTCTTTCTGCTTTTCTCTCCAAGTAGGAGATGATGCTATTTTGAGTTTTGAACAAAGCTTAATATTCTTTACTATTCAAAAAAGAAATCCCTTCCTCCCTACACCCACCTCCTACCTCATATTTGTCAGCCTTGGTATATGCTTTATTTCTTAGTAGGAGAGAGGCATGGAATCGATAGAAAAACAACTAAGTGTGTGATCTAAGGGGAAACCAGGTTCACGCAAAGACCATATCCAATAGTATATGATATTTGTACAGATAAACACTTATTTTTTACTTAGAACAGAACTCTGAGCTTGAAATATCCTTTGATAGTCAAGAATAGTTTTAAAGATGATCAGGGACAGGATGCAGTTAGGAAGAAGCAGAAATTCACATTTTAGTCGGTAATTCACAGCCTAGTTGTTGTTGTTGTTGTTTTCTGAACAATTTAGGATCTTCATTTTATTGTGATACTGGAAATAAACATGATATTTTGGCCCTGGGAATCTGATTATTCCCTGGAAAACTCAGAAATGATGAGTCTGAGTTAGAGAAAAAATCAGAAGTGCAAGATGCCATCAGATGAAGAACTTTGATTCTGGCATCAGAAGACCTGTGTTCAAATTCTGATTTTGTAGCCTGTGGTGACCTTAGCTGGTAACTTCCCTCCTCCCAGTTTCAAGTTCTTCATTTGTAAAAACAAGAGAGTTGGATTCAGTGATCTCTGGTCCTTACCCCTCTTATTGTAGTACAAGGTGGCTTTTGTTGAGGTTGGAATTTAACACATATCCTTAGAAATCTGCCACTGGAATTGTCCAGGCTTACCAGTCTTCCCTGAACCCCCTGGACACCCCTAGTACTACTCATAGTCTGTCCCTAAAGAAAGAAACTACATCTATCCTTTCAACAACTATTGCCAGTAATATCTCCACTATGATAGTCAAATAACTGAATTCCAGTCAGATCTTAGAACTCTTGAATCAAGCTGTACCTAAAAAGCTACAATCAATCTCCAGCTTCCATACCTTTGTCTAAGCAGTCCTCCATATCCATAATGCAAACCTTATTCACTTCTGTTTCTTTAGAATCACTATATCCTGTAAAGCTAGGTATTATCACCCCCTCTTACAAGAAGCCTTCCCTGATTCTGTCTCCCACTGGCAAATTACCTTGCATCTACTTGTATGTGTACATGCCCTGTCCTCCCTGACCTGAGGTCAGAGACTGTGCTAGCAGTGTACATCGAGCATAGTGAGCACTGAAAAGCTTGCTGAGGGCTAATTGATCAGAGATATAGATATGGAAGTATTTCAGAGGTCACCTACCTCATTCCTCCCTCATTGAGGAAAGGAGGGTAAGGTGGAGAGGCTATGTGACTTGAGGGAAGGATCCAAAGGTCCCAAAATTATCCCCCCCCCCCAAAGAAATAAGAATACAGATAACTACATTTTATTTTTTAATCAGCAATCACATATTTCCTCTCCACATGCACATTATTCCCTCCCCTTAAAAAAGGGAAAAAAGAAGAAAGGTCTTTGAAACAAATATTCATGAAGTCAGCCCCCCAAAATTTTCATATCTATCATGCCTGAAAATGCCTCCTTCTGCATAGAATAAAATAATTTAATTATTAAAACAAAAGCTTTAAAATTTAACAAATATAACAGCTTTATATATTATGTACATACATATATATAAATAAATAAAATCTTTTTTAAAAAAGTAACAATAGCTGATTATGGTCCAGAAATATGGTATCGTTACTTTCTAGGCTTCACAAATCACAAATCTATGATCTATATTATGAGAATGAAAGAACTGACATGAAGGAATATTAAACATATAAGAAAAAAAATTTAAGAAAAGGATAATGAGATCAATGAAGAGGATTTTACTATTCATCATAAATCAGGTAAAAAAGTATTATTCACCAAATGTAGGAGAAAAAAAAAACGATTTACAGCCAAGAATAAAACACTGAGGAAAGGGGAGATTTGAACTTATGTCTACTGGTTTCCAGTCCAGTGCTCTTTCCCCTACGCTAGGCGGATTCTTAGTCCAGTTCCTTTTCTCCTACTCCAGACTGCTTCACTACAGTGCGCGCCACTTGTGTGACTGGCTATGTGGTCAGTTCTTGAATTGTATCAGAGAGGAAAGAAATTTGCGACATTGTGTGTATACTTATAGACTTCCTTCTTCCGGGCGGATTGGGAGGAAAAGCCCGCAAATGTCTGGCCGTCCCATCCAAAAAGACTGGGTCTCCCCATCTCACCCAGGCTGGAGTACAGTAGCTACTCACAGGCGCGATCCCACTACTGATCGGCCACGGGAGCTTTGACCTGCTCCGTTTCCGACCTGGGCCGGTTCGCCCCTCCTTAGGCAACCTGGTGGCCCCCGCTCCCGGGGGCTCACCATATTGATGCCGAACTTAGTGCGGACACCCGATCGGCATAGCCCACTGCAGCCCAGAACTCCCGGACTCAAGCGATCCGCCAGCCTCAGCCTCCCAGTAGCAGGGATCACAGACGTGCGCCACCACGCCCGGCTGTTAGAAAGAGATTCCAGAGCTCACTCTGTTCCTGCTGCCTTTGCCTGCAGAGGCAGACGCAGGATCCAGTAGAAGTTACCCGCAGGCTTCATAGGAACGCACAGGCGGTTCAGGGCTTCCATGGAGGTCCTGGGCTGCAGCCCAGAACTCAGGGGGCTGAGAGATCCTCAGGGCTAACCAGAGTGATGCAGACAGGCAATGGGGCCTGACTCACAATGGAGGTGCATGTTGCAGCGAGCAAGTCTGTGTTTCTCTGAGCCCCTACTCAGGCTTAGCATTTCAATATCTACTCTATTAGGAGCCCTCCGGACTTTTGTGATGTTGCTTTGAAAGCACAGAGCCAAACTTTCACTAACAGATGTTAGGTGAAAAGCAATGGATCTGAGCTTCTTTACCTTTTTGATGTCCAATGCTTTTGTCAGTCTGGTGAAACCCATACACCCCTTCTTAGAATTATATTGTTATATGTATGCCATACCACAAACGCATGGGCTCAGAAGGACTAACAGTGACACTGAAGTACTGATACCTGTTATTCATCCTTTTGTTTGTTTTAAAGATCAGGGAGCCCAGCTAAGGAATTCTGCATATAGACTGGTAAAAGCTAAGGGACTAGTTCATTTTTAAATCAATATAATCAAAATCATTCATTTTACATCTTGTAATGTTCTCTCTCTCTCCCTTGGGATTAAATTCTGTCCTTCCCCAAAGATCTGACAGGTATACTATTCTATGTTCCCAATTTCTTTATAATATCACTCTTTATGTTTAAATCATATACCCACTTTTACTGATCTTGGTTTAGGGTGTGAGAATTGATCTAAACCTAATTTTTTTTTCCATACTGTTTTCCAATTTTCCCAGCAGTCTTTGTCAAATAGTGAGTTCTTATCCTCAAAGCTGGGATCTTTGGGTTCATCAAAAACTAGATTGCTGAGGACATTTACCCCTAGTCTATTCCATTGATCACCTTTCTATATCTTAGCAAGGACCAAAATGTTTTGGTGACCACAGCTTTATAGTACACTTTAACATCTGGTATTGCTACTCCCCCATCTTTCACATTTTTTTCATTATTCCCTTAATATTTTGATTTTTTTTATTCTTCCAGATTAATTTTATTATTTTTTCTAATTCTCTAAAATAGTTTGTTTTTTCTTAGTTTAATAGATATGACACTGAATAGGTAAAGTAACTTAGATAGGAACATCATTTTTATTATATTAGCTCATCCTATCCATGAGCAATTAATGTTTTTTTCCAATTGTTTAGATCCAGTTTTATTTGTGTGTAAATAATTCCTGTGTTTGTCTTGGCAGATAGATTCCCAAACATTTTATATTATCTAGAGTGATTTTGAATGGATTTTCTTTTTCTAACTCTTGCTGCTGATTTTTGTTGGAAAAATATAGAAATGCTGATGATTTCTCTGGGTTCATTTATTTTTAAATGACAAAGTTATTGTCCAATGTCCAACCTCCAAAGTTTTCTAGCTGTCTGATTCTGGACAAGCTGATATCTTTGATACTCACTACTCTCATCTGTAAAATGGTGACAACAAAAACATCAACCTCCCAGGGTTCTTGTGTGAAGCAAATGAAGTAGCATGTACAGTCAAACTTAAAGGGATCCTTGCCATTATTGTTATGGCAAAAGTCTATCCGAAGTTGTTCACAGACCTGGGGAGATGTCAATGCTAGTTAAAAGTGCTGTTCTTTGTTCTCTATTTCTTCTTTGTCTCGGAATCCTCCCTATAAACTCAAGGGCTAGTTGTGGAAGGAAAGATCCAGTCTCTCTTCTTGGTCAGAGTTCCATTAGGATGGGAGAAGGGAAAATATTGAACAACATCAGAGACTTTTCTGAGGGCTCTTCATGGCTTTGCCTTCTCTGGGACATTTTTCTGGTTTATTTTATTTTAAAGTTGAATTAATTTTTTTTTTCCAATTTCACTTAGAAGCAATTGTTGACAATTATTTCTGACACTTTGAGCTTCAGATTCTCTCCTCCCCCCTTCCCTGAGGCAGCAAATATTCTGATTTAGATTATTTCATATTTTCATATTCTCCATGTTGTGACTGAAGGCACATATCACATATACAACAAAAACCCATGAAGGAAATGAAGTGAAAGATGGCATGCTTTGATCTGTAATCAGATTCCATCAGTTCATTTTTGGCTGGGGATAACATATTTTTTAAAGTTGATTCCTTTGGGGTTATCTTGGAACCTTTTTTTTTTCTTTTTGATACCAGATAAATCTTTCCCAGTTCATTATTGTACAATATTTCTGTTACTATATATGCTATTCTCCTGGTTCTGCCCACTTCACTTTGCATCAGTTCATATAAGTCTTTGCAAGTTATTCTGAACTCATCCTGTTCATCATTTCTTATGGCTCCATAGATTTCCATTACAACCTTATACTACAGTTTGTTCAACCATTCCCCAATTGATGGATATCTCCTCAGTTTCCAATTCTTTGCCACTGCAAAAAAAAAAAGTTGCTAAAAACATGGGGAGGTAATAGGAAAGGGGGAAGTGAACACAAACACTATCTCTTCCAAACCCTTCCTTTTACAGAGAGAGAAAAAAATGCCTAGATTGGTTGAATAACTTACCCAAGGTCAGATCACTCAGTAGTGTGATTCAAATCAAAATCTTCTGGACTCTAGAGAGTACTTTTGCCCCTGTACCAGACTTGCTCCATAAAAATGGTAGCTCCTTTTAGCCAGAACCAAATCATCGGTCCAAAGTTTAAAAGAACCATTAGATTTTGAATGCCCAACTCTACCAACTGAGTTGTCAAAGTCCAATTAAGAAGAAGGGGGAGAAGGGCAGTAGGAGAGGGAAAGGAGAGAATAAAAGGGAGAAGATGGGGAGAAAATAGAGCTAAAGAATGAGTGTAGGGGAAGAAAAGAAGAGGGAGGAGAGAGAAAAGATGGAGAGTGATGAAATAAAATATGTGGAAGAAGGAAGAGAAGAGAGGGAAGATAGAGGGGGTAGAATAAGGTTAGAATGAGAAGAGGAGAAACAGGAATAAACATGTCTAGCTCCCCTCCCATAACTGGTGTGTTCTTTGCAAGAAGTATCAAAGTCTACATGACTTAAACAATGGACACCCAGTTTTGATCTTCTGAGTTCTTCCCGGCAATTGTCTGGATGATTCCCATTTATTGTCTTCTCTGTGAAGGTGGCACTCTGTGAGGTCACCTCTAAGGGCCGTGTGTGTGTGTGTGTGTGTGTGTGTGTGTGTGTGTGTGTGTGTGATGGGCTAGAGACTATCTCCATGGAGTATAAAATTAACCAAGATTCTTGAATCAAAATAAAAAGCCCACCAAAAACCGAAGCTGGCTGATACAGGCATTACTTTTAATATCTACAGATTGCATTTTAATACCTTCTTTGCTCTCAAGTATCCAGTTTATCTTTTGTATAAAGCGGCAGTTCCTACGGTGACTGACTGCCAGTCAAATTTATAGCTTGTAAAAAATGTGAACATTTCAAACAGCTTCCTGCTGTCCTGCCTTTTGTAAATTGTGACATTTTAATTTGTTCTCTGACTACTCATTTACCAAAGTCACATTGAGAGGTCAGGGATTGGAAATGGCCTTCCTGCCATTCGTGACTGTCTTATTTTTTTTTTTAACCCATACTGTGTATTGGCTCCAAGGCAGAAGAGTGGTAAAGGCTAGGCAATGGGGATCAAGTGACTTGTCCAGGGTCACACAGCTGGGAAGTGTCTGAGGTCAAACTTGAACCCAGGACCTCCCACCTCTAGGCCTGACTCAATCCACCGAGCTACCCAGCTTCCCCCTCATGACTATCTTATTGATGCACTTTCCGAATCCACATCCTGGATTGATTAGCTCTTAGAGTATCTTCATTTTAGAGAAAAGCCAATTATAGTAAAGAGTACTAATTGGAGACAATGGCCTTCTTCTTTTGGTTTTGTGATGACTTCATTTTCATTGATGCCTGTGGGTAAAGTCTAACAGGCAGAAAACAGGGTGTGCATTTGAGAAGATAAGGGGATGATCAGATGTATAATTACTCCATAATTGGGTTTTTATATTCATTTCTAATTATGATGCCTAGGAATAGCTACAGTTCAAAAAATAATGGAAACAATGCCCACAGTTACAAGCCTTGTGATTACATGACTACAATTTGTTCATTTGGGGAGCATCGCTATGGCTCCTCTGACTGTAAATTTGGAGATAATTAAAAGAGTTTTGACATTATAATCAATTGCTTTGGGGACCAGAATGCATGTCTCTAATCCCCTTGATTTTTGTCCCAGCCATGCTCAGAAGGGAACGATTTTCAAGCGCTAAGACACCAGATCTTCCCTCTCATTAGGGATCCGAATTAGGAGCCAGACTTCAGAGGGCATATGGAATGGGGCCTCGCCAACCTGAACATGCAAGTAATCCTTCAAAGTTTGATAAGCTCAGAAACCTGAGCCCTGCTAAGTGATTTCCCAGGCCATTGAGTAACAGAAAAAAGAAGATAAATATCTTTGTGCCCACATTGTCTGCACCCAAACAGTCTAAGGTATTCAATATCCAGGACAAATGGATTCTATGGCAGCTGGCGGTAGAGTTTGGGGAAGGATTATTTAAAATATTTTAAATTCATGAATTAACATCTGAGAAAATTAGTGCAGAAAACCTTTTTTTTTGAAAGTTTCTAAAATATTTCCCCCCAGTTGGATCCACTGAAAGTTACCACCTTCCCCCCTTAGGCATAATCTTAAAAAAACCATGGCTGTCCAGTGAATAAAGAAAAATTCTTTCTCTTATTCTGATTTTATACTGCTAGTAAATCACCATTTGACTCAGCTTGGCTAATCAAGTCACTTAATCTTTCCATCCCTCCCTACAGTAAAGCTGGAAAATAAAAGTGCCTGTTTACTGATGCTGCATTACTAGGTGGTATTTCGGGGATGCAGGAATGTATCCCCTCTCACCCAAAAGCTTGCAACATGCTGGGGTTTTTAGATGGGATTTATGAGTCGATATTCGATATTTGTCAATCTGGGGAAACTTCCCCCCTCTGTCTCCTTCCTCACATGCTTTATGGAAGCTGAGAGTCTGCATTTGACCTTGCCTTAGTTGCAAGAGTTAGCAGTTACTCTCCATTTGTCTGAATGCAGTGCCAAGTGCCCTGAAAAGAAAAGAAAGTTGTCCTATTATTCTATTCGCCTCTTGGGAAGCACTTACTTCTCCCAGACTTGCTGGTATCTGCAAACAGGTTCCAAGATACCTGTAAAAGCAGGGATCATAGTCCCAGGTTAGGCTCTAAGGTAATGTAAAAGGAGTGCGACATAGTTTATGCCATGCTGCCGAGCTCCTGTGGCCTTGGCCAATGGGAGCTGAGCCCGCCATTAGAAGGTATGGGTTTGAATACCTTCTTGGGATTTTACTAGCTGTGAGACCTGGAAGAAACTCTTAGAAACCATTTGAGGTGACCTCTCCATCTTCCAGATAAGGGACCCAGAGAAACAGTGACTTGTCCAAGGTCACAAAGGTCATGAGGAACACAACCAGAAATCAAATTAGGTCTTGTCACTGAAATTCTACTGAGCCATTTTGTTCCCAAAGGTCCGTCACTTACTGTCTCAGTATCAATCGTCTTATTCATAAAATGGGAATGATGATCCTCGAATGACATGCCTCAGTGGGCTGATGTGGGAAAGAACTTCTTAAACCTTAGTTTGACTAATATAGAAGAACAACTCATCAATCTGATCTCTAGTCCAAGCTTCTGAGTTACTGGCGATACAGTCTTGCATCCCAAGGGCTGTACCAGATATTCCACTTAGTAACATATTAGTAAACAAAGCAGTATCATTTTCCTGCCACACACAGCAATAGATTCAGCCATGGAAAGATTTGATGACTTGATTATCCAAGCTGAGTCAAGCAGTGAACAATTCAAATGTCCTTAAAGGGTACCACCAGATGGGACAGGCAGAAGAATGTCTTGACCCCAGCCTTAGAAGTTCAGCCTCGGCAATCTTCATTGAAGAGTAAACACAAACTCAATCAACTCTTTCTGTCAATCTAATCAGCCCCAAACTGGCAGCCCAGCCCTGCCCAGCCCAGTCCCTTTTTCACATCTCAGTCAGCCAACCACAGGGGCTACCTTTCCATGCACCTTGCCATTCCTATCCTCCTCTCTAACCCTGTACCCTTATAAAGTTCCACTTGATGCTGTAGACCCACCAATCAAGAAAGGGGAGTCCATTAACTGCCTATGATTTAAATCTCCACACTCGTGACCTCCCAGAATCCCTTTCCCTGCCACCAGCCCTTAACTCTGACACATTAGAAGGGAAGAAGGTCCTTGAAGGTAAAAACAGGGATTTGTTTTGGATCATCTGTGTGCTCTATATGGTGCCTATTCATAGGAGGAACAGGCTCTATCAATCCTTCATTCATACAGATCAGCCCTCTTCTTTAATCTCTGATTAAGTCATGGGATATAACTCATTTTCTTTTGTCATTTTGAATTTGGGGATTTCCTTATGTATTCAGCTACTGTACATTCCATTTTCAACTGGTTGAACTTAAGCTTAATGACAGAACTTAGGGAGAAATCAAGTTAATGCTGAAATATTAAATATATATCAACTGAACTTCCTTTGGGGCAACTAGGTAGTATAGAAGGTAGACTGTCATGTCTTGAGTCTGGAAGACCTAAATTTCAATCCAGTCTCAGACACTTACTAGCTGTATGATCCTGGGCAAGTCACGTAATCCTGTTTGTCTCAGTTTCTTCCTCTGTAAAAAGAACTGCAGAAGGGGGCAGCTGGGTAGCTCCATGGATTGAGAACCAGGCCTAGAGACGGGAGGTCCTAGGTTCAAATCTGGCCTCAGACACTTCCCAGCTATGTGACCCTGGGCAAGTCACTTGACCCCCATTGCCTAGCCCTTACCACTCTTCTGCCTTGGAACCAACACACAGTATTGACTCCAAGATGGAAGGTAAGGGTTTAAAAAAAAAAAGAACTGCAGAAGGAAATGGCAAATCGCTCCAATATCTTTGCAGAGAAACCTCAGAGTCACACAGAGCTAGCCACAATTTACAAACCACAGAACAAGAACTCTCTCGCCCAAACCTCTTCCTATTTTACTGACAATGGATAACTTTCCTTCATTGAAAAATCTTTGTCTCTTGACCTGCGTTCCTCACATTTACTGAATTTGTTCTCCTAAAACTTTGTGACTTGCTATTAAAATTGTCTGTGCTAAACAAACTCTTACCTTCAAATATGTGTTATTCTGTAAAGGAGAGTTTTTCTCTGACATGTTATTTTTAACTTTGAACCAACTGTACAAGAGGCCGCCATTGAAACGTTAACGTCAGTGGGTGTTTGTACAAATATAGCTAATTGTTGCGTGGTTACCAATAGCCTCTGGGAAGATTGATTTCCTTCAGGCTTATTTTTATCATGCCTACCATTTGAATGCACAGGCTGTGTAGCATCAACAAATTCATTTCAGTCAGTCTCCTATTAGGATGACATCAGAAAGCTCTGTCTCCCTTCATGCTCATCAGAAGTGATTTGGCCACATATCACAAAGTATTCTCTTCACTGTGGAAGTAGAAACCCAGATGCAAAATAAATGCTCGATCACATGGGTCGATGAGGATATGATCGAGGCTGTAGATTCTAAACGATCACCCTGGTGCAAATATCAATAATATGGAAATCGGTCTTGATCAATGACACATGAATTGCTCTTTGGCTACCGAGGTGGGGGTGGGGGGAGAGAACATGAATCATGGTTCCATGGGAAAATATTCTAAATCAATTAATTAAATAAATAAAAATTTTCCATTCTAAAAAATAAAAAAGTGTTCTCTTCCAAAAATACTTGCTATTCGTTTATTAAATTGAATGTTCATCGTTATCAAGGAGAAAAAACCAAACTTGGTCCAATAATAAACGATAAAATTTCCTGAAGTATCATTTTTAATACCTATTAGGTACCGACAATAGATTCCTGAACAACCCATAAGTTGGAAGGAGAAACAGCCTCTTATTAAGCACCTATTGTACTGTGTTACAGCCTTTTCAAATGAGCTGCCACTTTTTGTTGATCTTGGATAACTGACAGAGGGCAAATCAGACTGAGAAAGACCTGAGTTTAGGTCCTACTTCTGAAACGTACTAATTGTGTGACCATAAACTAGTCACTAGACTTGCCATTCCCCCAAGCAGCTCTTTCAGAGTGCATCCTTCAGGTGAGTTGCCAGTGTGTTAGTGAAGGGACTTTCTGCACCAGGACTTCCTTCCCTGTGCCAGTGAAATCAGAGATCAAGACCAAAATACCCAAATCAGCCTAAAAATCCTTCTCACAAGGCAGTTAACATTCAGACATAACAACGAATGCACCCACAACTGCTATACCTACTTAGAAGAGGCTTGATGAGAAGAGTTTATAGAAAAGACTTTTTAGAAGAGTCAAAACAAGTCTTGGAAGGGTGAGCAGAGACTTCTGTTTCACTGATATCCTCTTTCTCCTACTTAAGAACTGACCTCAGTGCCTTTCAGAGTGGATTAATGCAATCAGTGCTGTCTGTGGGATAGGAGGAGGGCCTCAGTGCACTGGGAAAGCTGAACAACCAGCCCTCATTGGCCAATTTGAAATCAGAGTTTGCTGAGATCCTTTAAGTGGTCCCATGCATGCCACTAAACTTGTAGATGAAACTATTCTAATGCATTTGCCCCTATCCGGCTCCATATTCCATGTGCTGGTTTGTTGCCTAGCAACGTGTATTTCCAGTATACATTGATATATTAAGTATGTTTGGTTGAAAAATTTAGCTGAGCCAATAGAATTTACAATGATAAAACAACTGAAAAATCATTAACAAAAAAAAATCACTAAATATAAATTAATCATGAGATGAATACTGCTGCTGCCATACATGAAAGGATCCAGGATTTGTTCATATGCTACTCCCTCCTTTGGTCCAGATCATCAACCACCCATGCTTTCTCATCCTTTAATGGCTCTAGTCTATGTCCTTCAATACATTCTCCATGAAGAATCTATCCAATATGCAGGAGTCCTTCCTCTGGGTTTCTTTCAACTTGTTGTGGATACAGAGTCATATGTACTCCATCAATTTCTTGGTTCTCACTATGTCCCAGGAGCTTAAGGAATTGCTTTTCCCTGGAAAGATATCTCTATTGATACCTCATCTTGCATACAGATTAATGAAAATGTATTTCCAAAGAGACAACTAGATGATGGAATAGATCATAGTTCAGGACATGGAGTAATACTAGGTGTGAGACTCTGGGAAAGTTACTTAACTACTATTTGCCTCAGTTTCCTCAAGTGTAAATTGTGAATAATAATAGCACCCACTTCCAGGGACATTAATTCATTGCTGGTGGAGTTGTGAACTGATCCAACCATTCTGGAGGGCAATTTGGAACTATGCCCAAAGGGCGACAAAAGAATATCTACCCTTTGATCCAGCCATACACTGCTGGGTCTGTACCCCAAAGAGATAATAAGGAAAAAGACTTGTACAAGAATATTCATAGCTGCACTCTTTGTGGTGGCCAAAAATTGGAAAACTGGGGATGCCCTTCCATTGGGGAATGGCTGAACACATTGTGGTATCTGTTGGTGATGGAATACTATTGTGCTAAAAGGAATAATAAAGTGGAGAAGTTCCATGGAGACTGGAACAACCTCCAGGAAGTGATACAGAGTGAGAGGAGCAGAACCAGGAGAACGTTGTACACAGAGACTGATACACTGTGGTATAATCGAACGTAATGGACTTCTCCATTAGTGGCGGTGTAATGTCCCTGCACAATCTGCAGGGATCTAGGAGAAAAAAACACCATTCATCAGCAAAGGATAAACTATAGGAGTGGAAACACTGAGGAAAAGCAACTGCCTGACTACAGTGGTTGAGGGGACATGACAGAGGAGAGACTCTAAACGAACACTCTAATGCAAATATTGACAACATAGAAATGGGTTCGAATCAAGAACACATGTGACACCCAGTGGAATCACGCGTCGGCTATGGGGGGAGGGAGGGAGGAAAATAAAATGATCTTTGTCTTTAATGAATAATGCTTGGAAATGATCAAATAAAATATTATTTTAAAAAAAAGTGAATGCTGAGAAATTATAAAGAGTGTATATGACTCTAAAGAAGAGATGTGTGAGAAAACACTCCCAGCCCACCACTTTGCAGATGTGGGAGGACCACTAGGGTTGAATAATGCATATTTTCTATGTATTTTAAAAATTAATAAATTAAGAATATTTTTCTTTTAAAAAAAATAATAGCACCTACTTCCCAAGAGTTGTGAGAATCCAATGAGATAATAATTATAAATTGCTTTTAAAACCTTGAAGTACCATGTATTGCATTATTGTTAATTAATTAATTAAATATTGTTAATATTTTCCATATGTTACAAAAAATGTAGGGTTATTTATCTATTTATTCATCCTTTTATTTATTCTGCTGTTGTCTGTTGGAAGGAATAATGAAATTAGAAGTAAAAACGCTGCTCCACTATTTAGAGGGGACATAGTTTCTTGTAATATAAAATGGTATCATATTTTCACAACCTGCATCACTAGGTTATGTAAGGATCATGGAAATTATGTATCGCAAGCCCCGGGTAAGCCTTAAATCCTATATAAATATCAGCTAAGACTGTTAAAATTATTCTAAAAAGCTCTGAGTACAGCATAAGTACTATCTTTACAGTTATGGTCCAAAGCTCTGATTTTTAAATGAGGAAGTGGGAGGTGCAGGAAGATGAAGCCACATGGAGGAAAGAGGAAATGAACCCTGATTTCCTCATCTCTTGTTCTATTTTTTTTCTGATGAGCTGCTATCTAATAAAACAACAACAAAAAAAAACCAACAAAAAAAACCCCTCTTGATCTTTTGACAAATGCCATTTAATTGCCCATGTTTCTACGCAAAGGATTTTCTGTTCGTTTTGAGTTAGCACAAAGGTTCTAGAATCAATCACCGTCCGTGTCTATTTGTCCCGTCTCTTTCAAGGCACTAGCTTTAAATGAGTGCCATCCGTGTGTTATATCCCATCTCTATTACTGACAAGATCCTGGGATTCACTCAACACAGTCTACTTCTAATCCACCTAAGGTCCAGGTGCAGAACAAAACATACAACAAATTCAAATTCCTCGAAAGAACTCTTCGACTTTCCTTTCTTCCATTAATGAAAATCAAGTTATTCCCCTTTCCCTGATTAAATAACTCTTATAAACTCCATTTTATGCACCATTCCTAATATAAGCAAAGCTATTGAGCCTTAATTATGCTATTCAATTCTATCTATTCCACTAAAACTTACTACTGTACTGAGACTTTTGGAAGATGGTTATTTAGCCCTAAATACCATGGAAGAGATGGCATACCTTAGGGGAAAGGGTCGGACATTTGGGAGGGAAGTGTCTTGGTTCAGTTCTCAACCTTTGATTAGCCTGGGCAAGTCATTTTGCCTCTGAATCTCTGGAAGGCTGGATGAGATGCTCTGCATGCCCCCTCAGCTGGACTGTCATCAGAAGAATTTAGAGCTTTTTTAAGTGCTCTGTTGGGCATCTCTATATAGTTTAAATCCTCACCTTCCACTGTAGAATTAATACTATGTATTGGTTCTAAGATAGAAGAGTGGTAAGGGCTAGGCAATGGGGGTTAAGTGACTTGCCCAGGGTCACACAGCTAGGAAATGTCTGAGGCCAGATTAAAGCATAGGACCTTCTATTTCTAGGTTTGGCTCTCAATCCACTGAGCTACCCAGCTTCCCCCTCTATTATATATATTTTGAAAGTTAGAGAGCAAATATCCCAAAAGGCAAAGAAGGACAATCATTGAACTAATTTTTCCAAAGCAAAAAGGGTAGAGAATTGGAGCAAGATTCAGTAGCAAATTTTAACTCCCCAATAGAGTTCCTTCTCCACATTCACTTAAAAAAAAAAAACAACACTCTTACCTTCCATCTTAGAATCAATACTAAGTATTGGTTTCAAGGCAGAAAAGCAAGCCATTGGGGTTAAGTGACTTACCCAAGGTCACACTGCTAGAAAGTGACCAGATTCACTTTTGAAACATAGTGTATCAATTCTAAAATCAATCATGACTCAAAGAACTTCCTGTTCTGTGCTTAAGCATAGGTCAAAGCCCTTTCCATTGTTCAGCAAAAGGTTTCTGTCCTAAAGTAATCTTAAGAAGGGAGGAGGAGGAACCTCCCATGCCAATGGGGTTCACATTCCAATAGACTATCAGTAAGAAATTTTCCAAGTATGAAAATTCCCAATGGTGAAATTTCCAACATTTATAAGTCTAAGAAATTTTAAGGTTTACAATAGTAAGTAGATTTGTAGATTCTCTTTTTCAATATTGTTTATTTCCAAAATCAGACAGTTGTCCTAAGCGAGAGACTTAGTTATCTGTGCCTCAGTTTCCTTGTTTGAAATTAAGGCCAGACCACTTTCTTGGATCTATTTTTAAATCCTTAGTATCATAGACTTTTAGGGGAAGAGGAACATCAATTCTTCCAGTTCAGTTTCTTCATTTTAAAAAAGAAGAAACTGAGGCCAGGGAAAGGTTGACCTTAGTTTTTCAAGGCCGCTGTTAAAAGGTTATATATAATTACTTGGAAAATAGCTTGTTCTGGATAAAGTCCTCAACAGAACTCACTGAAATGTTAAGAACTCCAATCATTGTGTCAAAAGCAGTTTGTCATAACAATAGCTCACATTTACATAACACTTGAAAGTTATGGCGTTCTTTCTGGGGAGGCAGGTATTGAATGTATTATTATTCCTATTTTTCAGGTGAGCAAACTGAGGCATGGCATTAAATGACTTACCTAGGGTCACAGAGTAAGAATCTGGAGGAAGATTGACATCTAAGTCTTGATTCTAAGCCACTGTCCTAGCCACCAAGCCAAACCGCCTCAGACCTGAGGTGAATATCTTGTCTAAGATACCTACAAGCTTCATGAATGTTGATAACTCATTTAACCTCTCTTCTCTTGGCATCAGTTTTCTCATCTGTAAAATGGGGATAATCATACCCAAGGCTATTTAAATAATCAAGTACGATAATGCATGCAAAGCACTTGGTATACCTGAAAGCCTGATATAAAGTCTGAGCAACTAAGTTTCTAATATTGTAACTATGTTTTAAAGTTAAATGTCTGCATATACAGTATATGATGTATATATCATGAAATGCATATCACAGAGTGAAATATAGATTAAACAATGATATATCTATTTATATTATATAATATACCATAAATAGAATATATGCCCATGTAGAGATGTAATACGTATAATATATGTATATGATGCACTATATAATTACATGCTAATAAGTATATGGTGATATATAATAAAGAAATATAAAAATAAATATATACTATATTATAATATGATAAACATATAATACAAAAAGAAATACATATTATATAATGAAATATATGTAGATATATTTCCAGTGAACAAAAGTCGTGACAGAAAGAACATTTGTAATTATAATTAATTTGTATAATACTTTTATTACTAGAAACTAAGTTAACTTTTCAATATTCACGAGGCAGTGATTAAATGGGTCAAGATTCTAGAGTAGCGATTTTATTTTTTCCTATTGATTCTTTATTTAATTAATTAATTTAGAACATTTTCCCAAGGTTCCATGATTCATTTTCTTTCCTTTCCCCCTCCCATAGCCAGTGCTCCATTCCACTGGGTTTTACATGTGTCATTGATCAAGACCTATTTCCATATTATTAATATAGTAGCAATTTAGTTTTCAATTTGATGGATACGAAGACAAAACATAGTTTCTGCCTTCAAGCAGCTTCCATTCTACTGAGGTCTATATATGACCTTTTAAGAAGGTGTCAGCTGATCGTGCTGCTTTAAGTGCCTTGGCAACTTCAGCACTGATGGCCCCAGAAGAAATCTATCTCATTTTGTTGAATTCACCCACCCCCCCCACCCCCCACTCCTCACTGATATGTTTACCAAATAAAGATTATCTTTAGAATCTGCAATCTTGGATCATTCATTTTTGTCCATAGAGCTTCAGGAAGACCCAGGACGTAGAGCTGGAAGAGAAGTTAGTGAAGCCTCCTGATTAGACTAAAGAGGAAAATGAAGCTCTCAGCCTTTGAGATGTGGCCAAGGGCAGCCAGCTGAGGCCCAACAGAGCAAGGGATGGAATTGGACCATCTCCTCCTTCAATGAACAATGTTTTCTCCAAAGAGAAGAGGTTGCTGTCACATATTCTTCCATTTAGTCCTCCACTCACGGTCCTCATTCTCCAAGACAAATGTAATACTCAGGGCTGGCCGATTACAGCCATGAGTCAGCCTCTGCCCTCCTTGAAGTCATCGAACCTAGGCAAGTCTCTAAGTGTTGATAAGTGTGTGAGAGACAGATGAAGGGAGCTGGGAGAGACAGACAGAGATGACAGAAAGAGACTGTGCAATCCCAGTCTGACACATTTTGAGATATTCAACAGCAGTCTCTGATTCATTAAGAATACATTTGATGAATAAAAAAAGATGTATATATATATATATATATATATATATATATATATATATATATATATCCTCAGAGCCTTCTGATTTATAAAGCAGAGAGGTCCCCTACTGGGGTCTCACCCAAATCCTCTCAGAAATAGATGATTATGGAATTGTAGGGGTGTGTGTGTGTGTCTGTGTATGAGTGTGTATATGTCCTTGTGTTTGTGTAAGTGTGTGTGTGTGTGTTAAAGAGAGAAGAGAGATCTTCGGGGCTGTGCAAGTCTATGGGGTATCAGCCAATTTATTCCCTTAGACATTCGTCACTATTCATAGCTAAAACACTGGTAGCGTGAACATTTATTTTTCATATACTATATTCATTTCTATCTAAGGGTCATAGATTAGAGAGAATTCCTTTGTATTCCAGTGTCTGGGTCCTGGGTCAGAGACTCCACCCACTCTACTGCTTTTTGTCCTTTCTTTGTCCTTAGACATTTTAGGGAATGTCTTCTTGTGAACAAATGTGGTTCCTAGAGAAGGAAGACAAGGATTCTCTTCCTGCCTACATGAACTCCATCATCTGTGGTTTGGGGAGGAGTAGGGAATTTGATGGACCACCTCCTAATTAGCTATTTCCCAATTAGAGATGTCTTGGGATAGTCAAGGGTGGAGCTGAGTAATGGGTACCAAGAAGCATGCATGGCTACCTGGGCCAGGGGAGCTGAAGACTTAATTTTCAAGAGAATCATTTGGCCAGATAAGGATGTCTTGACCAATCATTAAATTAATTTAAATGAAGAAATATTGACTCTCAAGAATTTCAGTTGCTAAATAGGAGACAAGCCTGGATTCTTTTCTCAAGGAGGATTGAGCTATATTCCGGTGTAGCTGTCAAAGCTCGCTCTCCCCACCAAAGCAACCTGGAGTTTAGCCCAAAAAGGGAGTGAAGACGTTGCTGGCTGGCCTACAGAGTGGTGACTTTTCCTACCTATCATATTAGCATAGATTCATTTATTGGATCATCTAATAATCACTTCTGATACTTTTAAACATACAGTAAATCAGGGAGATATGATATCTATGTAGAGGGGTGTCTGAGTCCAAGTATACTCAAGATCCAAATGCTATTTAAGCATCTGGAGAGATTTAATCCTTCTAGTTTACTTAAAACAAAAACAAAAACATAAACCTGTTTACTAAATACAAACACTCAACAAAGATATGTGAGGATAGGCATGGTTCTTCTGGCTCTTCAGGCTCTTCCCACCCATGGATATACCCAGGTGAATAACAACAGCCAAGGCTTAAATGGTTTATGAGAAATCGTTTTTCAATTTAAAGAAATTTTGTTCCTTTTAAAATTGAAATTTCAATAGAAATATTCAATAGAAAGTTCTATAGAAAATATAGAAATATTCTCTAGAAATTTCTATTGAAGATATAGAAATATTCTCTAGAAATTTCTATTGAAGATATAGAAATATTCTCTAGAAATTTCTATTGAAGATACAGAAATATTCTCTAGAAATTTCTATTGAAGATATAGAAATATTCTCTAGAAATTTCTATTGAAAATATAGAACTATATGACTATAAAAGTCATCAGACAATAGGCCTGAGTAGATCTAGCTCATTATTTTTCTTCAGGGTCTCCTAGGGGTTTACATGACTTCAAATCATTAACTATAAACCCAGTTAACTCCTAAGATGAAACTAAGGTTGTAAGCCTGGGTTTCTAGAAGGATCATCCATAAAAGTAATAGGGGATGGGACTTCTAGTTGGCCAGTGTACAGAGAACCAAGCCTGGAGATTGGAGGTCATGGGTTCAAATCTGGCCTCAGATACTTCCTAGCTATGTGACCCTGGGCAAGTCACTTAATCCCAATTGCCTAGCCCTCATCATTCTTCTGCCTGGGAACCTAAATGATTCAAAGACAGAAGGTAAGGGTTTAAAAAAAGGAATAGAGGAAAGTAGTAAAAGAGGAGGGTTTTGGATTAAAGAATTCATTCAGTTTTGGATGTATTTATTGAGTTTGAGACATCTACAATCCATCCAGTTTGGGATGACCAGTAGATAGTTGGAAATAAGAGACTTGAAATGCAAGGACACTCAAAAGGGGAGGACTAGATAATTAGATTTAAGAAACACTAGGGACAGCTAGGTGACTCAGTGAATTGAGAGCCAGACCAAGAGATGTTAGTCCTAGGTTCAAATCTAGCATCAGATATTTCCTTATTGTATGACCCTGGGCAAGTCACTTAACCCCCATTGTCTAGCCCTAATTTTTCTTCTGCCTTGGAACCAATACACAGTATTGATTCTAAGATATACCATTATTTTTTTTTTAAATCATTAACATAGAGATGATAACTGAATCTCTGGGAATTCATGAGATCACCAAATGAAATAATAAATACAGAGAAGAGGACACAGGATAGAGCCCTGGGCAGATGGTAGGTAGGGCATCCATGGATTTGTCCTTATGTTCAGGATAATGATTCAACAGAGAAGATGGAACAGTGTTTAGAGAGCTAGCAAGGGATGTAAGAAGGCATAATGTCAGGAAAATGTAGGGAAAAGAGAGTATCAAGGAGAAGAGGATGATTAACCCTGTCAAAAGCTGCAGAGAGGTCCAGGAAGATGAAGATTAAAGATTAAGATTAATGATTTGGCAATTAAGAGTAGATAAATGATTTCAGAGAGAGAGCAGTGTGTACAATGATGAAGTTGGAAGCAGACTGGAGAGAGTTAAGAAGAAAGGCAGAAAAGAAATGGTGGCACCCATTGTAGACCACCTTCTCAAGAAGTTTAGGCAAATAAAGAGTGGAGAGATATAGGATGTTAGCAGAAAGGATGGATACAGTGAAGGTTTTTGGAGGACGTAAGGGAAATGACTGTGTTTGTAGGCAGTAGGGAAGCAGTAAGTAAATAATTAGAGCCTGAAGATTAGTGAAAGAGTGGGACCAACAGAGGAGCCAGGAGCTAGAGAAGAGGAATAGAATGAGATCACTTTTGTGTGAGATGGGGTGAAGGAAAAGATGGCGGCCGGAAACTTCTGGGGGATGTGAGATCAGGAGAAAGAGCAGAGAGGGAGCTCTCAGTGTATGGCTCCATTTTTAAAGAAAAATATGAGAAGTTCTTTTTTTTGAGAGCAGGGGGCAGGGAGGGTTTGCAGAGAAATGAACACTCCTGGACAAGTCACTGACATGTAGCAGAGTTAGCTAATTGGGGAAGTGTAAAGGATTGCCTTGCAACAGCAAGAGCTTAAGCTAAGCTTATGTCAATAAATTCATAGCAGAGCCACTCAGAAAGATTTCATTATTTTCTCCAGTTTCCTTGAATAGTCAACTAAAAGAGTGAAAGCAGAGAGTTCTGGGAAGGATCCAAGGTTTAGGTTTAATAACCCTGATTTGTGTTGTGAATGACTGAGATCAGGATTATTCAACCATGTAAATGTTTTATGAATAACTATAATTAAAATAAGTTGGTAACATGACAGTTCATAAACTAATTTATTATACTTTAATATTTGACAAGAGGACCCACACGCACGCCTCTCCTAAAGCGCATAAGTCTTGTAGCCAAAACCAAACAAAAATAAAGGTAGGACAGGAATAGTTCAACGGGTTTCAATTACTTTTTCTTTTTTTTTTTTTTTTTGATTAAATAATATTTTATTTGATCGTTTCCAAGCATTATTCATTAAAGACAAAGATCATTTTCTTTTCCTCCCCCCCCATAGCCGACACGTGATTCCACTGGGTGTCACATGTGTTCTTGATTGGAACCCATTTCCATGTTGTTAATATTTGCATTAGAGTTTCGTTTAGAGTCTCTCCTCTGTCATGTCCCCTCAACTGCTGTAGTCAGGCAATTGCTTTTCCTCGGTGTTTCTATTCCCATAGTTTATCCTTTGCTTATGGACAGTGTTTTTCTCCTAGATCCCTGCAGATTGTTCAGGGACATTACACCGCCACTAATGGAGAAGTCCATTACGTTCGATTATACCACAGTGTTATCAGTCTCTGTGTACAGTGTTCTCCTGGTTCTGCTCCTCTCACTCTGCATCACTTCCTGGAGGTCGTTCCAGTCTCCATGGAATTCCTCCACTTTATTATTCCTTTGAGCACAATAGTATTCCATCGCCAACATATACCACAATTTGCTCAGCCATTCCCCAATTGATGGGCATCCCCTCGTTTTCCAGTTTTTGGCCACCACAAAGAGCGAGGATGCACAAGATTTTAAACAGGAAAGAACTGCTTTAGGCAAGCAGAGAACTGGAGCTATAGGTTCATTTTTAAAAAATCCTTTCTTTTCTGTCTTAGTAAAAACTCTAGGAGAGAAGGATGAACAAGGGCTAGACAAATAGGTTTAAATGACCTGCTCAGAGCTAGGACATCAATTACTTTTTCTTACCCATTTTGAGGTCTCAGCCTCAGATTTTAGGACATTTCTTCCAAAAGAAATACATTTTTTTCTTCTTTACATTATCTACCTTGCTTTCCACTCACCCCCATCCTTTAAGCTATGTTTTGGCTACCTGATAATTCCATTAACCTGTTTTATTCAAATCAATTGAAGCTTTTCCTCTATACCTACATAACCTCCAAATCTCTCCTCTGTTCCTTTCTACCCCTTGGATAAAGCTTCTTAGAACTGAACCTGTCACAGTTGGTGAGCCATAGTGGACGGGCAGCCAACCCAGTGCTCATTTCCCATCATGAGATTTACATCTTGTTTTGGGGATGCGTTGGACGTCACACTATGATGCTACTCTTGAACAGTAGAATAATGAATTCTATTAGTACCAAATACTCATTAGACTGTTTTTGAATCTGTTGGGTTTATTGCCTTCTTTTTCCTCTCCAGGACTATTTGTAGCTCTCCAAAGTCGATTTGCAACCAAGGATATGAACACTTGGGCCTAATTAATGAAAATAGGTTTATTCACTGAGACATATAATTTCTAATGATGCATTACAAATACTTTTGTAAAACTGAAGTCTATGAAAGGAAGGGACAATATAGCGTATTTAGCAAGTTGTCTGCTCTCCAAGCTCTTGGGTTGTTTTCATTAAGACAGAAAATCAAGTATTGATTTTAGTCTGAATTCTTTTCTTTCTTTGGCATTTGGGCTTTAGGGAGCTGGAGGAGTGATTAATCTAATTTCATAGTCTGTATGTTTAATCCTTTCAGGGTAAAGAGCTCATGGCAAGAATATTTGAGGACTGTGTTTTAAATTCCATAAAATCTACTTCCTTCAAATGGTGCTTGCCTCTTTTGAAGAGAAAAAGACAGATATTATATTAATATTACATTTTAACTCACAAAAACAAAATGAGGTTTTCAACACCATTGAAAGATCGGAATTTACATAGCTGCGCTCTTTGTGGTGGCCAAAAATTGGAAAATGAGGGGATTGCCCTTCAGTTGGGGAATGGCTGAGCAAATTGTGGTATCTGTTGGTGATAGAATACTATCGTGCTCAAAGGAATGATGAACTGGAGGGATTCCATGTGACCTGGAACAACCTCCAAGAAGTGATGCAGAGCGAAAGGAGCAAAACCAAGAGAACGTTGTCCACAGAGACGGATACACTGTGGTACAATCAAATGTAATGGACTTCTCCATTAGTGGCAATGCAGTGATCCTGAACAACTTGGAAGGATCTATGAGAAAGAACACTAATCCACATCCAGAGGAAGAACTGTGGGAGTAGAAACAAAGAAGAAAAACAGTTTGCTTGATCACATGGGTCGAGGGATATGACGGGATGTAGACTCTGAACATCCTAATGCAAACACCCCCCCCCCAAAAAAAAATAAAGAAAGAAAAGTCTGAATTTATTTTACTTGTGTAAGGATAGGGATTGTTCCTCTGATTTCTTTGGTACAGGTATTACTTGCTCTCCAGTTTGTAGTCTTAGAAAGTTAGCTGCCTAGACCATGGGGACATCAAAGAACTGGCCTCTCTGAGGCCAGCCATTTCTCATTTCTTCATGATACCACATTGCCTTCTCTCTCTGTCTCTGTCTGTCTCTCTCTCTCTCTCTCTCTCTCTCTCTCTGTCTCTCTCTCTCTCTCTCTCTCTCTCTCTCTCTCTCTCTCTCTCTGTCTCTCTCTCTCTGTCTCTCTCTCTGTCTCTCTCTCTCTCTGTCTCTCTCTCTCTGTCTCTCTCTCTCTCTGTCTCTCTCTCTCTCTGTCTCTCTCTCTCTCTGTCTCTCTCTCTGTCTCTCTGTCTCTCTCTGTCTCTCTGTCTCTCTCTCTCTCTCTCTCTCTCTCTCTCTCTCTCTTTCTCTCTCTTTCTCTGTCTCTGTCTGTCTCTGCCTGTCTCTGTCTCTCTCTGTCTCTCTCTCTGGTCTCTCAGTATCTATAGCTATAGATAAATATCTTATCTAATATATATATATATATAGTTTTACACACACATATATAAACTACAAGCTTCATTTTGTTCTGATGTACTCGATTTGAGTCCTTACATAGTAGTTCTAAAATGAAATAGATGACAGTGGCATTTCTGAGTCTGCCTTACAGTACCCCATATATGAATTATCTTACCCCTCCCCACAACTTGTATTCACAATAAAAAATGCGGAGGCCCAGAGCATGACTACTTCCTCCCAAGTTCCTGGCTACTCTAAACTCTATTTCATAAGCCCCTACCAGTGAACTTACCTTAAATAACCAATCAGTAGATAAAATTAGCTCAAAGTAAAGCAGCTTCCTTAGACGCAGATTCCTAAAGCATTACAGCAATAGCCATAAAAAATTCTCCCCCATAAACCTGAGATGTAAAAATAATAAAGGACACGCAGAATCCCTGGGAATGGTAGACTCAAACTTAGAGTATACTGGCAGTGAGGTATAGGGGTAGTAGAGACAACTCCTGCTGCCAGCACCATAAGACCACAAAGTCTTCTTTTCCTGTGATATTCTCATGCTGTGACCCTATGAGTACACTTTATCCTCTGGGAGAATCACTGATCTGGGCTGCCTTGATTTTCTCTTCTTCATAACTTGATTGTTGCCAGGATTAATTCTTCTTCTTACTGTTGTTGTTCAGTCATTTCAGTTGTGTTAAATGCTCCATGACCTCATTTGGGATTTTCTTGGCAGAGATACTGGAGTGGTTCACCATTTCCTTTTCCAGCTTATTTTACATATGAGGGAATTGAGGCAAATAAGGTGAAGTGACTTGCCCAGGATCACACAGATAGTAAGTGTCTGAGCCAGATTTGAACTCATGATGATGAGTCTTCCTGATTCTATCCACTGTGCCACTTAGCTGCCCCCAATTCTCTCATATCTGTAGTCAAGTGATCCTGTTTCTTGCCTCTGACACTCTATGTGTCACATAGTCTCTCTCTTTCTACTGGGCAAACATTTTCTCCATGAGATGGGTCAAGAGAAGAGTCTTCTGACATCTTCAGAGAGAAACTCAGGGATAATTAATATTTCACAAAGCAGCTCCCTGCCTCAAATATTCTCTGCTAACAAACTTAGCTTTTGAAAGTCCACTGGGCATAGAGAATCTTTAGTCAGTCAATGACCAATCTATTTTTCCAGTTCAATCAGAGAAACTATGTTCCTACATTATAAAATAATAACAGGACATAGACAGGTTTCTGGCCACATTTTAATGTGATTATGTCAACCTGCTTGGGAGGTTTTTTTACCTTGAAGGTACAGAAGAGAGTCCTACTGACAGTGTGTACATACCCAGAGGAAAGGGCACCCTTCATCTGTCCCTTACTCTCTCCCATTGAGACTTCTAGAGAAGCAGCATCACCAGCAATGGGACCCTGGATGTGACTCCCTATGGCTAAGGCATCATGCAAAGCTGGAGGATAACAAGGTGAGGTGGAGAGATGGGGATAATAGCTGGGGAAGAGAGGGCAATAATGAGCATCTTTCCCCCACCCTGAGGCAAAACTCTGCTATCCTAGCATTAGTTAAGGCTATGTCTTTTAATTAGTTCTTTCCGGCTGAATTAGCAATCCTTTTACAAAGAATTTATCCAAATAATACAAAGGATGGATCGATGTTTCAAAAAGTTGAAGTTTCCAGAAATGCAAATCAATCAATAACAGTCACTATCAATAATTAAGATTTCCAGCATTGCTTTCACCACTAGTTCCTTTTTCCTTTTTTTCACCACTAGTTTATCCTTTCCTTTCCTTTCCTCCCTCCCTCCTTCTGTTCTTTCTTTCTTTCTTTCTTTTTTTCTTTCTTTCTTTCTTTCTTTCTTTCTTTCTTTCTTTCTTTCTTTCTTTCTTTCTTTCTTTCTTTCTTTCTTTCTTTCTTTTTCTTTCTTTCTTTCTACCTTTCTTTCTATCTTTCTTTCTTTCTTTCTTTCTTTCTTTCTTTCTTTCTTTCTTTCTACCTTTCTTTCTACCTTTCTTTCTACCTTTCTTTCTTTCTTTCTACCTTTCTTTCTTTCTTTCTACCTTTCTTTCTACCTTTCTTTCTTTCTTTCTTTCTTTCTTTCTTTCTTTCTTTCTTTCTTTCTTTCTTTCTTTCTTTCTTTCTTTCTTTCTTTCTTTCTTTCTTTCTTTCTTTCTTTCTTTCTTTCTTTCTTTCTTTCTTTCTTTCTTTCTTTCTCCAAAGGGCTAGGCAAACTGTAAGTGACTTGCCCAGGGTGACTTGGCTATGAAGTGTGCAAGATCAGATTTTGGGACAGATCCTGCTGACTCCAAGCCTGCTGTTCTATTCACTATGCCCCTCACTCACTGCCCCTAGTCTAGGCACTTTTTTTTGCTAAGTATGAGTTATTATGGTAACATAATTAGACCAAAGTTGTCATTACATAATTCAGATACCCTTGGAGCAGTACTAATGTTGATATTTATTTCTTCAGTTATGCCAGAGTAGAATTTATTAATAACACATAAGATACCATCTCTTATCATAACTCCTTTTCCAAGAAAAAAGGGTATGAAGTTAAATAAATAAGCTTTTTTGGACTGAATTCATATGGTGGCTGAAAGAGTCACTCCAATCCATTTAATATTTATGCTCATTCTTGGAGACTTATCTCTCACAAAATGCAGCCACTCTTGTGATCCATTCCTTCTTTGGTCTGATGAATTATAATCTTATAAGATCTTAAACTTGGTGTGTGTGTGTGTGTGTGTGTGTGTGGTGTGTGTGTGTGTGTGTGTGTGTGTGTGTGGTGGGAAAGGCAAGCAGCAGTGTGCTATCATGGATAAGAGTGCTGGGCTTGTGGTCAGGAAGAGGCATGTTCAAAACAGAGAGAAGACAATGAGTAACCACAATGAAAAGAATGTGAATGAAAAATCCGAGCCCCCACAGAAGAAAGAAATGAAATAATCAGAAACCAGCAGACCAACTGTCAACGAAATGGAGAGAACTTAAATCAATGAAATGCATATTTTTAAAGATACTGAAGTTAACAAAAGAGGAAATAGACAGTCTCCTCAGAAGATTAGGGGCTTCCTAAGAGGATAGTATTTTGGAAGGTAAAGGAAAAAGGAATCAGCCTAAACTCTGAGAGAGCTCAGGAGAGACCTCACCTGACCTATGATATTAAGCTTCTCCAGTTACTGTATCAAGGATGCTCACCATCAAACCTGGACAATAGCTGCAGCCACGACAAGATACCAAGATGCTCAGTATGCTGCCACCAGCCACCTCTCCCCAATCTCTCTGTGATAGCCAGAGCCATCTCTCTGTGAAAAGAGGTCTGAGAAAGGAATATCCAAAGCAGAATTGATATAGTGAATAGATAGCTGACCCGGAATCAGAAAGATCTGAGTTCAAGTCCTGTATTTGACACATTCTGGCTGTGTGACACTAAACTAATTCCTTGAACCTCTCAGTAGCCCATGGTCAGAAGTGTCAAACACTGGGTCTATGGGCTGTACACAAGGAACATCCCCTAGTGCTGTCCAGATCCAGATTAAAATACAACAGAAATATTTAGCAAAATACATAAAAATATTATAATAAATAGATAACATATTTTTTAAATTAACCTATTTGTGGCCCAGGGGTGTCATTATGTGCAGGTTAATGGCTCCTGTTTCTATTTCAGCTTTACCCCATTGCTTTAGGGCAAACATTGAAAGATTTCCTTACCAGAATTAAGTAAACCAAGAAAATCACAGGTTTGGTGGGATAAACTAACTAAATGAATCAATACTCCAATGACTGTACTCTGGGTGTCCCATTAAACACAGATTTGTAGGTGCTACTATAGCAGAACTTGAAATTTGGGAAGCATATTTGACATACTTGGGATTGCATTCACATTGGAGGAATCCTGCATATGCTTCTCTCTCCTCTTGTGCTCTCCCCTAGAAGGGAGCACAATTAGACTCTCAGTAAATTACTTCTGTCAATCAGCCCGCTACTTTCCCCAGTCACTTTCCTTCTGTCTCCTCAGGCTATGTCAGAAAGAAATATTTTGTCACTTTTTTTTCTCACACAACCCCAGGCAATGGGAAAAAAATATGACCTGGGAATGAGGGCAAATTGGGCTCTAGCCCCAGTTCTTCATTTCACCAGAAGGCAATCAGTCTCCACGGGCCTCCTTGTCCCGAGTCATAAAATACACAAAAACTAGGTGATCCGCAAGTTTCTCTTTAATTCTCTGATTCTGAGGAGCAACTGATAAGAAAAGCTAAAAAGCCTTCTGTCTCTTAGGGGTTCTTTCCAGAGATGTTTCAGGAAGAAGGATGGATGGAAGGAAGGAAGGAATGAAGGAAGGAAAGGAAGGAAGGAAGGATGGAAGGATGTAAGGAAGGAAGGAAAGAAGGATGGATGGAAGGAAGGAAGGAAGGAAGGAAAGAAGGATGGAAGGAAGGAAGGATGGAAAGATGGAAGGATGGATGGAAGGAAGGAAGGGAAGGAGGGAAAGAAGGATGGATGGAAGGAAGGAAGGATGGATGGAAGGAAGGAAGGAAGGATGGAAAGGAAGGATGGAAGGATGGAAGGAAGGATGGATGGAAGGAAGGATGGAAGGAAGCCAGCTCTCATTATTACTTGAAAATCTGAGGATTTCTCAATAGATTGAATTCAGGGCGGGAAGAGAAGAAAAAAGTATACTTAAAATTCAGTGATAATTTTTGAAAGTCTGTTCAGTCAAATAAAATTCCCTATTGCTGCTACATGAGGGAAAGTTGGGTTGCACAGTGGATAGACTGCTGGGCCTGGTCTCAGGAAGGTCTGAGTTCAAATCTAGCATTAGCCACTTACTAGCCATGTGAAATTGGGCAAATCACCTAAACCCTCGGTTTCTTCATCTACAAAATGAGCTAGAGAAAGAAAAGGCAAACCGTGCCAGGAAGGAAGGAAAGAAGGAAAGAAGGAAGGAAGGAAGGAAGGAAGGAAGGAAGGAAGGAAGGAAGGAAGGAAGGAAGGAATGGAAGGAAGGAAGGAAGGAAGGAAGGAAGGAAAGGAAAAAGGAAGAAAGAAAGAAAGAAAGAAAGAAAGAAAGAAAGAAAGAAAGAAAGAAAGAAAGAAAGAAAGAAAGAAAGAAAGAAAGAAAGAAAGAAAGAAAGAAAGAAAGAAAGAAAGAAAGAAAGAAAGAAAGAAAGAAAGAGAAGAGAGAGAGAGAGAGAGAGAGAGAGAGAGAGAGAGAGAGAGAGAGAGGAGGGAGGGAGAGGAAGGAAGGAAGGAAGGAAGGAAGGAAGGAGGAAGGAAGGAAGGAAGGAAGGAGGGGATAAAATAAAAAAGAAGAGAAAAATGAGAACGACAGAAAGAGAAAAGGAAAGACAGAAAGAAAGAAGAAAAACAGAAAGAAAGAGAGAGAGAAAGAGAGACAGAGAGACAGAGACAGACAGAGAGATGGAGACAGACAGAGACAGAGAGACAGAGACAGAGAGAAAGAAGACATGAAGATCTACCGGTGCAAAGACAAGAATGTGAAGGAGTTTTCATTTTATTCTAGAGGCAAGAGGTACTTAGATGTTATTGAGAAAGGAATTAAAATAATCACAACTAAGGTTTAGAAGTACCAATCTGGTGGGTGTGTGGAGAATGGATTAGAACCTATGGACCCTGGAATAGGGGGATAAATTATAAGAGCATGGCAAATATTCTGGGCTAGAGGTGATAGATCATAGAGTAGTAGTTGTGAGAATGAAGAATCGATTGGGAACAAAGAAATTGTGGGGAAAAAAACAATAAAAAAATAAGACTTGGCAACTGATTGGACAGGGAGGAAGAGATGGAAAAGTTACATATGACCAACATTTTGAACTCTGATGACTGGAAGAACATGATCCCCTGGACCCCAATGGGGAGGTTAGGAAGAATTGAGTTCGGTTTAGGACACATTGAGTGTGAGATGCCTCTCAGTATCTATCCTGCTCATTAATCCTAGCTCATCTCTCTGTGGCATCACTGTTAGTCTGCTTTCCTCCAAACACCCACCTTTTTAATTAAAAAAAAAAAAGAATAACATTATTTTGTTTGTTATAATGGACTCATTGTTACTTGGGCAGCTGTTAAAACACTTCACTTGCCAAGCATTAGTGAGCATGTTAGGGAATATCCCAGAAGCATCTCGCACAATCTACAATACAGTCTAGATTAAATTGTAAATTTCATTGTTGTTCTATGTCCATTTGAGCTATTTTCCTAGCATTGGTCCCGACATATGGTGTCAGCAGCCTCTTGGGAAGAGCCACGCATCCATTGGATAAAGAAGGAATCAGCGAGACTCAAATCAGAGACAAAACCTTAAAGTTTCGAGAAAGGCTTCAGTATGGCCCAGAGAAGACAGAGGATTCCGTGACAGTCCTGGGCTGCTTTAGCCCTTCTCAGAGGCACCACGGGTTGGGATCCTCTTGGTTACGGGATTGTCTGATTGAACCCCAAAGCAGACAGAACTCCCAGAGGAGATGGAACGAAAGGTCATTGTGGAGGCGTGGGGGGTGGGGGGGAGGAAGGCAGCAGCTGCAGTGACTCATCTGGTCTTGTCTAGGAGGACTCCTAGAGTAGGACAAAGGGGGAACTTGAGGTTTGGGTTTGGGTTTACGTTGCTTTTGTTGTTCTTCATGCGGTATTTAGATTGGGGTGTTTGTTGTTTTACTGTTTCTCATGTCAGTTTTCCTGATTTATTTCTAAATGTTTGACTCTCCAAATAACAAAGCCATTATGCCTGGAAGTTGGAAACCAGATACGGAAAAATAAGTAACAAATAATAACTGAAATTCTCTTCTGAAGGCTTCCTAATAGGCAAGCAATTCAAGCAATTTAGGGCAGCCAGGTGGGGGATGATGGAGTATGTGAGAGTTGATTTGGCTCAGCTAAATGTATTTGCTACCATAGTTTTGTTTTCTTTTTTCAGTGAATAAAGAAAATATATGTCTGCTAATTAAAAACAATTAAATTAAAAGAGATTGGGAGGTTGGCTTTGATGGTCTCCAATTCCTTCCACCTCTAAATGTACAAATTTTTTGCATAATAAGAATCCAAAGCTCTAAACTTTAAAAATAAAATAAAATGAAATTTTAAAAAAGCTTTGACTTAATTTCATTTTAAAAAGGCTTTACTTATGATTTTGTTTCATCACTGTGACTTTGCAATAATTTTTGTTGACATTTACTTGTTTTAGTCATGTCTGACTCTTTGTGACCCCATTTGGCATTTTCTTGGCAAAGACTCTGGAATGATTTGCCATTTCCTTCTCCAAATCATTTTACAAAAGAGGAAACTGAGGCAAACAATGTTAAGCATCTCGACCAGGGTCACAAAGCTAGTAAGTATCCAAGATAACCATCCCCACAAACACTTCTCCTCTGACAAAAAAAAGAAAAATCTCTATTAAGTCAAACAAAAACACATCAATCATTTCTTACAGTAAAGTTAGCATTGGTGGTATTAGTCTCTCGGTAACCGAGGATGACCATTGTCTTTGTGGGTTTTTGTGCACAAAGACACTTGTGCATGAAGATTTAAGTGGAAAAGTTAGCATTACTCATCCTTTATCTAATCAGCCTTTCTATCAAGGCAACAAGGTGATGGGCTTGGATTCAGGAAGACCTGAGATCAAATTTAACCTCAGACATGTACAATCTGTGTGACTTAGGTAAAATCACTTGACAGTTATTTGCCTCAGTTTCCTCACATGTAAAATGGGTATCATAATGGTACTTGCCTCCTGGAGTTGTAAGGATAAGTGGGATATTTGTAAAAATTAAAAAACTGAGCTCAGATCCTGGCACATAGTAGGTTCAGATTCTGGCACATAGTAGGGAAAGCTTATTTCTTTCCCTCCCCACTGGTCATCTCAATGCCTCTATAAACTCAAGCAATATAATTTAGGAAATTTGCTGTGTTCTACTTGCTGATTGCTATTTTCTACTTCCTCCAGGTTATTAATTATTCTGCCTTGTTAAAATGCCACCTTCTTCTTATTAACAATCAACAAGAGATTTAATCATGAGGGCCACAATGTGCTTCAAGTCAATTAAGCCCAATTACAGCCCCCAAACTGGAAACAAACAACAGTCAGGCTGGGCATGCCAGCATTTGCTATTCTTAGAGCATGTTGGTGGGGAGCAGCAGAGCATGAAATGACTAACTGTCTTCTCCATGGCTCCATGGCTATGGATTGCACAGAGGCAGGTTGCTGTCCACAAGTTCCAACAAAGCTGCAGTTAAAGAATAACTACATCTAATTAGTGACTCTCACTGTTTCCCCTTAATATTTTGAGATTTGCTACAATTCTAGAAATGTGATCAAATTTGATTATTTTGATCTAAAACATTTCCCTTATATTCAGGTAAAGCCCAGTAGATGGAAGTTACAGGGAGGATGATTTTACCTCAATAAAAGATTTTTTTCAAATATTGACAACTGCCTAACAATGGAAAGGGAGACTTTGGGATACTCAGTCATTAAGTGTTCAAAGAGAAGCTGGTTTACTACTCCTTAGGGCAGGAAGCAAGGCAGAAAGGTGGGGAGGCAGGGAAGAAGGAAGGAAGGAAGGAAGGAAGGAAGGAAGGAAGGAAGGAAGGAAGGAAGGAAGGAAGGAAGGAAGGAAGGAAGGAAGGAAGGAAGGAAGGAAGTTAAGAAGGAAGGAAGAAAGGAAGGAAGGTAAGAAGAAAAGAAGGAAGGAAGTGAGAGAGAGAAGAAGAAAGGGAGAGAAAGATAATGGGAAAAAACATTTTTAAGCATCTACTATGTGCCAGGTTTTAGAAATATCTGTACTAAGAGCTGTCCAAATATAATATTTGATTCTCACAAAATGGCAGAGAAGTAGGCTCTATTATTATCCACATTAAATAATTGAAGAAACCAAGGCAGACAGAGGTTAAATGACTTGTCCAGGTTCACCCAGCTAATAAATGTCTGAGCCTAAATTTGACCTCAGGTTTTTCTGATTCTGTGTCCACTGCTCTAGTTATCCACTGTGCCACCTTGCAAAAAGATACAAAAAGAAGACAATCTGTGTTTTCAAGGAGCTCACACTTGGGTGGAGGCAACACCTAAGGATTCAAACACAAGGTAAATGGTAAAGTCCATTCATCCTTAGGGTTGTGTGGCAGGGAAGATAATAAGAAAAAGGAGTTTTATTAATAATAAATAATAATAATAAAAAATACTTATAATAAATTAAAAATAATAAAAGCATTATTAGAATAATATTAGCTAGCTTGCTTCTTAGGGTAGAGAGGACTATACTGCCATTGGGCAAGAGAGAGTAGGATGGCTACACATCAATTTTTTATTTTATTTTCCCCCCAAGCAGAGTTTTATATATTTTTAATTATGGTACCACCATATGGGTAATACTTTTTTCTCAAATAGATTATATTGTTGGTCATTTTTTGTTAATCCTATTAATAACAATAACATGAGGTAGGTAAATATGGAAACAGGCTGAAATCTTGAAGTCACAATGAGCAGGTGGATGATGGTAATGTCTACAAATACCTTGGCCTTCTCTAGCTAAGACACCATGAGCATAAACATGTCAAAGAGAAAAATATACCTTAATAAAATGAGAAACTTACTGGCATCTGGAAATTAAAAGTGACTGAGAAGATGTTTAAAGCAAGCAACACCTTGCAATACTAGTTTTGATATACACTTCTGGACCACAGATGAGACCATGCCATACTCGAAAGGATTCTAATAAACAGAGATGGATAGTCATTGACCAAAGGACCCATAAACCTGAGGGAGCTATAGATTGATGAACATTTCCTTATCCCAAATGAGGAAGATATTTGCTAGTGTAAGATTTAAAATTGGGTTTGACTCAATATGAGAGTTATAAAAGTGAGATTGTGGTCGCCATTTGTAAAATATTAGCCCTTAAAATGATTGTTAGCAGCGTTTATTTACAACAAGGTAGAGATATTGAAAGTGGGAAATGTAGGAAGGAGACAGAGCCTTGTCTAGCCTACCAGCCTAAGTGCTGATCTGGTGAAGTATGGCTTAGCATCGAGCAAGGATTCCCTCAAGTCCTGATCTCCACATGGAAGTCCTGGTGGCTTCTTCAGCCAGAAATCCACCAATACAAGCCTCTTTTTTCGGCCTGAGTCACTCACCCAGCAAGCCTCTCCACTGTAGAAAGCTCCAGTAAAGGACGAGCCTAAGACAAAGTGACTTCCTCCAAGACTCTCCCTTCAGCTTGGCTTACCAATGCAGGGTGAATGAATGAATCCTCAGCCTGGTCTTTTTAAAGCAGTTTTCTCCAGATCACTTCCTCTCACTCCCCCTCTTCACAGGAACCAATTACAGCCTCCCAATTTGCCTAGCACTGCCTAAGGGGGTGTGGTGGCCTTTGGAGGTGTGAGCTTTCTCTTAGTAAATGACTTGTGAACTCTCTTACTTAATGGTTAGCTAGGTGCTAAGTAGAGGCACTTTAAGTTCTTGATTTGATTAAATTAAAATAGACAAAGGGAATGTTAATTCTATCTTCACACTAGGTAGCATTAGTGGTCAAAAATAAATAGGTCAAAAAACATATAGAATGACTTTTGGAACAAGCAGACATCACTTCATTGATAATAGTGAAGCTGATGACAGGTACATGCCTTTGGATCAGAAGATTATTTACCTGTGGACGGAGCCTATGAAATAGCTAAGCTATCAAAATGGAACTGAAGCAAAAGTCCTCCATGGTTACAAATATGTCAACCAAGAAAGATCATATGAAAAGCTGAATCATCATAACCAAAGTGGTGGATGGTGGAAACTTAGAACCAGGTCATCCCCAATAAAAATCACAGAAGGATTTTCTTTAAGTAGTCATCTGATGTCTGTCAGTCAAAGCATTTTTACAGGACGCTTCAATCACCAAATATATACGTTTGCTTAATTTGAATGATGTTACTACTATTTGGGGTTTTTTCTGTATTAGGTTCTACTGTTAGCCTCTTTATTGCTAATGGAAATAATAGTAGCAATAAAGAAAATTGATATTGATATGTGGCGTTTATGGCTTACAAAACACTATATATTATTTTATTATAATATGTATAATAATTATATTATTTATCATATATTATTACAGAAGACATTTATGGTCAGGTGATAGTTATTTACTTTTGATATGTGAGGATGCTGAGACAGATACTGTGTTTCCTCATGGTCATATAAAGGAATAATAAGGAATCAAGTCTAGGTTTTCTGATTTTTCTAGCATGAGATGCTATTGAAAATCAAAGTGCAAGTTCTGTTGTTCAAATTATGTTATTTATCTCCAAAGGAAAAAACATTAAATTCTTCCTCAGGAAACTGAGGCACAAACTTTAGCCCTGCACTAAAGTCTTTCCTTCAGTAGTCCAGGACCCAGGATTTTATTGATGTTGACCTCTCTCCTTGTGGAAGAAGCATGAGTACCTAGTCACCACAACAAGAAATAGTTTACACAGATTACCCATTTATTGTACCCTTCAGGAAAAGGAATAAAAATATTATACAACATAAAAGCAAACATTTATTAGTACTGACTGTTCTGAGCACTCTCCTAGGCACCATAAAACACAGAAATGATGTGAAAAAGTCCTTGCCCTCATAAGGATGACAGTATTGCAAGTTTGGTATCACAGACAAACAAATCCTTTCGGACTGACAAAACTAAGTGCCATGCGAGGTCAGAGGGAAGAGTCAATGTCAACTTGTTGAGGAGAGGAGAAGAAATCTAGGGAGGCATCTTGAAGGAGGAAGAAGGAGAAAGAATTGGACTTTAAAAGAAGGACAGAAGTGATAGAGCAACCATTCTGATGTCCAAGCTTTCCCCCATGCCTTACTTCATGATGTGCTCCTGGATCCCTTCCCTGGCCCCCTTCTAGTTCTAGAACCTTAATAAGATCACAACTGAGATTGCTCCCAGATGGGGCCATCAATCTCTTCCCCTGTGGCTCCACTCATGGGCTCATAGGTTTAATGCTGAAAGGAGCCTCAGAAGCTATACATATAATAAGTGGAAGGGAAGACACTTATTAGAATGTGCTACTTGGATTCCAGTTAGGATCAGTTTCAGGAATAAGTGCTGGTTCTCTGAGTAGAGGAGGGAAGAATGATTGAGAAATGAAAGTGATATGAAAAGGAAAGACATTGGTTCAAATAAGATTTTTTAAAAGTACAATTGATTTTGGACTGGAAGGTATTTGGCTTGTTCCTCTCTCTTCTTTAATAGATGAGGAAACTGAGGCACATTTTAAGTGAACGTTCTTGCCAGAGGTCATGTAGGGAAAGAGTAGCAAAGACAGTCCTTCAACCCAATCCCTCTGACTCTAGATAGAGCACTCTTGGTGGCAGGATAGATCAAATTGCAGGTCCAGGCACTTTAACTGGTCTGCTCTTTGGTTTAAAGTGTGAATATATAATCAACATCTGCTTTTTCTCAAGAAAAGTTTTTTCATTCCATAAAGTCACTTAATTGCTTTAAATTTTCAAAATGCTTTATGACCAGAGTTCATAAAATCCCAGGGATGTGGGTGGCATTGCCCACTCTCCATAAAGTGGGTCTACTACAGACAGGGAGAAAACTGATGAGGGAAGCTGATGAATGAGGGCGAGTTCCCAGATTCCCCACATGGGCTTTGATGGTTGGGACCTCCATGCTTCTGATTTTCCTTTCTGTACTTTGGCTTTTTTCACTATTTATGTTCCTTGCAAAAATAGCCAAAGGGTCAGATATCCCATTGCTTTTGAAAAAAATTAATAACATATTCTAATTGCAGTTGAAAGAACCAGTGATTCTAGTTGGCGATTTCTGGGAAGGATGGAGGACAGATCCTCTTGGCTTCTTCTTGTTCCCTACCTCTCTGCCCTTAGAGACTTTGGCTGTGAAGAAGGTAGGAAGGCAGCTAATAAAAATAATGATAAAGATGCTGATCATAATGAGAATAATGAACTCTCCTTTATATGAAAATTTAAAAGACTTGTAAAACAGTGTACATTATCTCATTTGATCCTTGTACGATGTAGGCAATATCACACTCATTTTATAGGTGAGGGGGTTGAGGCTAGGCAAAGTCTATGGACTTGCCCAGGGTCATATAGATAATAAATTTCAGAGGGTATGTTTGAACTCAGATTTTCCTGATCCAAGTTCTTCACTCTGATCACTATGTCACCTAGTAGCGCAGGAACAGGCACCTTACCAGAATAGAGAAGTCTCTACTTCATGCACCCAGGAATGATTGAATCTAGGAGAAAGTAGGGATGGAGTGGGACTTCCATAGCATGACCTGAACATATCACACTATAAAAAACAAAAGAAAACAAAGCAAAACTCAACTTGATTTGCACCTTAAAAGTGCATCCATATTGAGGAATGATGGACCTATAATATCTATGACTTTGGTTCTCTAAGCTTATCAGGTATGCCTGACAGAACAGGGTAAGAACCCAGAAGGAGTTTCAAGGATGTAACTTGTCCTGGACTTTGGGAAACAGCTGTATTGTGGCCATGATCTAGTCTTTTTGTGTGTGCTCAAGAATTTAGACAGCCTGGAAGCATAGTCTAGCACATGTCATCATCCCGGGGATACACATAAAACAAAGACTCACCCAAAAAGCCATCCACGAATCCTGGGTTGCCATGGTCAGGGTCCAGCCTCACTCATGACTCCAGGGTTCCTGACAGGTGGCGAACGATCAGTCAAAATAAATAACAAACAGAAGACAGCTTAATCATTATGGCCATGGGACTGCTTTGTATCTGACAGCTGCTCCCTCCATTCCCAGGCTTGATTTTTATTTTTATACCTACTTTCTTGGCATGCAGATTACATTACCTAAAACACATGTTCAAAGAGAGATAATTGGAAAAGTGATACATTAACTTTTAATAAATCACTTGATTAACATTCTATATTTTTGTATTGTGATTACAGACAGTACAAGATAAATGATTTCATCACAGGTGGCTTACTAGGGAGTTTCTGAGATACTGATTTGTGTAATGGAGTCACTGAGGCATATTGAAGATTAGTGTATTTGTACTGTACCTCTATGTATTGTATGGGCCTCTATGATTGATTTGTGTGCTGGCTTCTTCTTTTGGGCTTGGCCTGTAGCTGTGGTTTTGCTGGGAATTATATTTTACCTAAGTAAAAGTTAATCCATGATAGTCTTTTGGGGATTGGGTTTAAGGGTCTGATCTTTTGGTGATGTTTTAGAGAATTAGGGTACAGGTGTTTTGCTATTGCATTATTTCTTTTGAGACTAGGGGGAATAATAATCATGTCAATTCAGAGGAAAGGGGTATTGATGAGAGAGGTCATGTAAGGGGGACTGAGTGGGCAGTCACATCTCACCAAGGACCACTCTGTGGTCTCCCCAGCTACCACTCATGACTCTGTCAAGGCATCGTGGTCTGATGTGCCCCAGCACTGGGTCCCTAGAGTCACAGAGCTGCATTGCTCAGAGGTCCCCCCACCACTCATTCTCCTTCCCTCTTTCAAGGATAACCAATTTTGCCAATACAATATAACAAACTAGTCTAGGCAAGAATGCTACTTTTCCAATCCTTTATGTACTGACTCGAAGCAGTATAAGTTTGGAAAGGAAACTGGCATCTTCCCCAGTACAATCAGTGGCAGTCACTGTCTTCTTCACCCAACCTATATGGCCTTACATCTCTTCTCAGGACAGAATGTAGAAATCATTCAGTCTCATCCTCTTCCTACCAGGGAACAAAATGGCCTCTCCATGCTTATAAAATGATCTCCATTTTTGGTTTTGTTTTTGATAAAACATGTGGAAAGAATAGAGGGATCCTAAGGGGAAAAAATGAAACCAAAACTATTTCTAGCCTCAATCTTAATGGTGTAAAATATTCAACTAAAGGAAGAAATTATCACCAGGAATTTGTGTGTTTTTAATCAATCAAAAGAGAATTAATTAGATAGCCAAATTAATAAAATATTAATTAAATTCTAACTACATGCCAGGCAAGACACTTTTCTAAACCCTCAGATCTAAGTCAAAGCAAAAGCATCCCTAGCCCTCAAGGAGCTTACATTCTAGTGAAGAGACATCACATAAATAAGCAGGCATGCACAGAATAAATAAAGAGCGATGCTTCTAAGGGGAAGGTACTGGAGTTGAGGGGGCTCCAAAGGTCTTTTGCACCAGATAATAAATGATTTTTGGACCTTAGTCTTTTAGGAAACAATGAATGCTAAAAGGCAGAGGTTAGGAGGAGAGCATTGTAGGCAAGTGCAAGAATCAGTGCAAAGATTGGCTTAGAGGGAAATTGGGTACCCTTTGAAAGGTCCAGCAGAGAGGACAAAATGATTTGGTCTTTGATTCTGTAGGTAATAGGGAGCCATTGGAGTTTACTGAGGAAGGGAATGAAATGATTAGACCTGAGCTTTAGAAAAATCACTTTAGTAACTGAGTGAAGGTTAGATAGACCAGGGGAGATAGTTGTTTCTTTTCTGTAAATGAACAAGTAAGTCAAAACTAAAAAGCAACAACCAGTGGTTCTCTGAAAAAATTAAGATTTGATTTCTATACATAGAGCTAGGTTTTGTTGTTCAATCATTTTAGTCATATTCAACTCTTTGTGACCCCTTTTGGGGTTTTCTTGACAGAGATATTGGTGCAGTTTTCCATTTCCAGGAGAAGAAACTGAGGCAAAAGGGATGAAGTGACTTGTCCAGGGCCATGCAGTTAGTATGTATCTGAGACTGGATTTGAACTCAGGTCTTTCTGACTGCAGGTCTAGGACTCCATATATTGTGTTGCCTATGTGCCCCTAGAGAGTTAGGACATAGCCATTATTTTTGACCTAGGTACCCTTCATGAATATGTTTCAGTTCCATGGAATATTTGTTATATTTATTTATTGCTTTTGGTTTTATTCTCTCAGTGTGGGTTTTACAGGACAGATTTCTGGAAAATGTCAAAAAGAACCAAAACATCAAATAAAATTTCCTAAATGAAAGAAATTAGAAGAGGAAGAGACAGAAATAATTTGGTTGCTTCTTTATTCCATGCATTAAGAGCATGTAAAATCTGTATCTGAATAAAAGGGAGAGAGGGCAGGGAAAGAGGGAAGATCAGAAAAAGAGAGAGAATTTGAAACTCAAAAGGATAAAGGAAAAGAATGTTAAAATTTTTAAAAAACATAATAGGGGAAAATAAAATATTTTTTTTAATGATGAGTAGAAGTGAAGAAAAATGGAAGGTAAAGAGGCAAAAGGTTGGTATTAAGTGACAAGGTCAGGACTTGCACTTGGGTCTGCTGAATCCAGACCCAGGGCTCTTTCTAATACTTGAGTCTCTGCTTCATGAGTTTGATTTCTAAATTGAAATAGCTTTGGGTAATATGAGAAAGAGGAACTGTTTACAGTGCTTGAATTCTCACCAGAAATTTCAGCAGTAAATTCTTAGCCTAAATCAGCCTTCTTGCAACAAACAGACTGGTTGCCTCTGGTAACTGGGATTTGAATGCTTCAAGTGGAGTCTTGGGGAACAATAATCTTCATTTCAGGATCTTTTTAGTATAACACGAAGTGGTTTCCATCATCACTCAGATCAGTAATTTAAATCTGTAGCCTGCAGCTCATACAGAGTCATGCTAAGGAGAGATGAGATAGAGAGCTGGGGAGACTTATCTGCACCTCCTGCCTGCACCTCATCTATAGCACATATTACTATTGTGTGACAAATAGTAGGAAATTAATACCTGCTTGTTGATTTCACTGAGAAGGAGGAAGAAGAGATTTTCTTGGTTTTATTGGCGAGCTGAGAGAAAAAAGGAACAAGTGAAAAATATTAACAAAAATAGTATGGAATTTTAAAGATACTTTTACACACCCTGAGGTTTTTGAATCTCTAGTAATTTTTCTACATTTGGAGAAAGTGTCAAATCTCCAGGGCAAGGGATCTTAATGTGGATTCTGTGCATGTGCTTTATGAATGGTTTATTTGGATAATTGTATTTCAGTATAATTGACTTCCTTTTTAATCCCAGTTATTTTATTTTATTTTATGTGTTTTAAACCCTGATTCTGAGAAAGAGTCCAAAGGCTTCACTAAACTGACTGCCAAGAAGTTCCAGGACACAAAACAGTTTAATAACCTTTAGTCTAGATTAGGTCCCAGTATACTTTCCAGATAGATATATGATGAGACAATCCAAGGGGAAATGACTAAGAAGTTCTCTTTGGCATTAGTCTTTTCTCTAACCACTTCTTTTCCCACCTTGTCCTCTTACCAGCCCATATTTGTCTAACTGCCAGGAAGCAAATTTGGCACTGACCCAGACCCCATCTGTCCCAGCTTCTCCCCACTACTTGACACTTAACAATTTGTCCTTTTCTCCCATCAAAATGTCCTTATTCCATCGTCCGCAGAAGACTTTATTCTCCTCTCTCTAAAATTGCCTGATATTCTGAGGGGCTTATGAGAAAGAAAGCTCTCCACATCCAGAGAAAGAACTCTGGGAGCAGAAACACAGAAGAAAAACAACTGTCTTTTGGATCCTTTTGGTATAAAAGGACTTTAGCAAGTCAGTCTGCTGAAGTCTATGAATCTCTTCTCAACCTTACAAATGCCTAAAATGAATTGGAATATAAATAAAACAAATTATATTGAAACAAAGAGATAGTATTCTTGTCCACGTTCATGGAGCTCCTGAAATTTATCCATGTGCACGAGATTAAGAACTTATTTTAAACTTACTTTGCCCTGCACATAGCCTTGGCTATGGTCATGTTCTTATGGAACCACTTAATGATGTTTGGTGAAATATGCCTCTACCAATGCAAATTGGCATCTGCTCTATGAATTAGCTTTATAGAGTTGTCTGGAGCACTGAGACATTTACCTGTGTTTCCCAAGGTATAGCAACTACCCAGGTCTTCCCAACTGTCAGTCTGGTTACCCTATGCTGCCCCAAAATTCATATTAAAAAGTAAAATTAGAATAATTGAAATAATCATTTAAATACCACCTTAGACACTATGTACCTCTAGGAGACCTAATTAGCCTCCCTAAGTCTCAGTTAACTCATCTGTAAAATGGGGATAATAATAAAACCTAACACAGAGTCATAGTGAAAATCAAATATCGGAATGCCTGCAAGATGTTTTGCTTTGTTTTGTTTTATTTTGGAAATCTTAAAGTGCTACATAAATGCCAACTAGCATTTCTATTGTCACTGGAAAAATGATGAGGATGAGCAGAAAGGATGGTTTGGAGATGTAGGTTTTGAAAGACCCTTAATCTCTTTCTCTGGAATTAAACTGAGACCAATGATGTTACAACATTCATTCTCCAGTCTTTCACTCAAGCCAGTGTTTTGTTGAGCACTCGCTGTTCCGTAGCTATAAATGTTTCTTTATTCACTAATGTTTGTTTTCGTTTATAAAGACTGTATTTGAAAATTGAATCTGGGAGCATCTTGACATTAACCACATTTATTTTCCACGCTAATTCTAAACAGAGGTGAGTTTTTCTTCCTGAATGCTGAATGTTCTTATCAGATGGAAAATAACCTCCTTAGGGTGGTTCAGAGCTTTGGTGCACATTGAAATACAAGTAAAAGGCTCCTGGAATTTTATTGTTCACTGCGGAAGCTAAAGTTAAATTTGCCTCCAAAGACAAAATGGATGGAAAGGAATGAGTGATGGGCTGGAAATCCAGTTCATGGAGCAGTCTAAACATAGACGGCAGGTATTGATTATATTCTCCATCTCATATGGGTGCCGTTCTTGGCAAGTAACATCAAAGATAACTGATCACAGACCACCAGAACAGATATAATAATAATGGAAAAGTTTGGAATATCGCAAGAACGACCAAAATGAGGCCCAGACACACGATGCAAGCGTACGCTGTTGGGAAAATAGCACAACCTTTAATGAATGAAAATTGTCTTATTCCTGCACGTATTTGTATTCCCAGCCCTTAGGACAGCGCTTGTCTCCTATTTAGTACTTAGTTAAGTCTTTACATGGTTAGAGGCTCCCATTCCTTAGGACTTGAAGAGGGACATTGCAATGGGCACTGCCTTTCTCCAAATCCACTTTGAGATATTTAAAAATTGGTCTTTTATTATAAAATACCACATTATAGACAATGCATAAGCATACTTCCTGGGGGGGGGGTAACTTAAAAATGCCACATCCTCTTTTTTCTTTGAGAAAATGAAACAAAACAAAATTCTCCTGAGTTAAGAGATTGAAGGCCACTCGTGTAAGAAGGGGCAGCCATTATTATTTAGGCAAAATTTGAAGGAAATTTTGAGAATTTGCTTAATCTAGCCCATTAATCATAATAACCCAGGGGCAGCTGAGTGGCTCAATGGATTGAGAGCCAGGCCTTTAGAGGGGAGGTCCTGGGTTCCAATCTGACCTCAGATACTTCCCAGCTGTGTGACCCTGGACAAGTCACTTAACCCCCATTGCCTAGCCCTTACCACTCTTCTGCCTTGGAGCCAATACACAGTATTGACTCCAAGATGGAAGGTAAGGGTTTAAAAAAAAAATCATAATAACCCAATTCCCTGAAGGGAGGGAGGGTAGCATGGCAAGTTTCCTTCCCCTCCTGATAACGTACAAAAAGGCAGGAGTGTCCCCTAGAGATCATGCTGGACCAAAAGGCTGACCATCCCAGGAAGAAGCTGCCACCAAATCCATCTTTCTGACCAACACTGGGAAGCACATATTTGCTTGGAGGTACTCTAAGTGGGAGCTGCTTTCTGTATTAGGAGGAGGTAGCTGCTGAAAAATCCATCCACAGCCAATTCTCACACTGAGAAAATGACTCTGTGGGGATTTACATGGGGCAAAAAGGGTCTCAGTTTATTTTTTTTCCTCTCCTTAAAAAACGATTAACGCTGAGATGTGGATGCTGTCCAGGCCCCCTCACCTCCCAAGCTCATTGCTTTGTCAAGGCCAGCTGATTTGTCATGTCAGAATTCCCCCACAGCCCTCTCCGTTTCCACTGTTACTCTGCTTGCTGTCTTGGCCTCCCTCTCCTAATTTTAGTAGGCAATTCTATCCCCCATCCTTGGGCCCAAATTGCTGACTGGATGGTATGGCACTGTTAGGAATTCATGGCCCGTGCCTGGGTCCCAGTGAGACAACGAGATCCAGAAGGATGATACAAGTAGGGCAACAGCATGCTCAGAAGAGGCACGTAGCACACTCGGTTCCCAAATTAGTGGATAGAGCTTTGCTTGCTGTACTGAGGACACTGAGGCCAGCTAAGGGCCACTAAATGCCCTTAAAGTCACAGCCAAGAAGGGGTTGTCGCTTTTCAGACTTGACAGACTCTTCCATTCTGTTTAAGCTGCTTTGGCACAGCCTTATGGGGAGCTGAGAGGTAATAAGTTAGCATATATAAAATGATTTATGGTTCTTCAAGTACTTTACAAATCTTACCTCATTTGGGAGATAGCAGGGTGGCTCAGGGGGATAGAGACAGGACTAGAGAGAAGTAGAAACTCTCATTGTTCCCATTTTACAGTTAAGGAAACTGAGGGACACCGATTTGTTCATGGCCACAAAACTAGTAAATATCTGAGGCTGGGTTTGAACTCAGGTCTTCTTGATTCTGAGTCCCCCTCGGACCACTGCAGAGCTGTGCCCATCAGTCCATCATTGCATTTATTCTTTTTTTTTTTAAACCCTTACCTTCCGTCTTGGAGTCAATACTGTGTATTGGCTCCAAGGCAGAAGAGTGGTAAGGGCTAGGCAATGGGGGTCAAGTGACTTGCCCAGGGTCACACAGCTGGGAAGTGGCTGAGGCCGGATTTGAACCTAGGACCTCCCGTCTCTAGGCCTGGTTCTCAATCCACTGAGCTACCCAGCTGCCCCCCATTGCATTTATTCTTGCAGTTTTCTCATGAATGAATGAAAGGGTTTTTTCTTAAAGGTTTCTCATGTTTGAAACATGGTGCCAAGTCCTTGAGATGCAACAGACCTTCTTCTTAAGGAGCTCACAGTCTAACAGGAAAAGGGTCCAGCTTCAGGGTGGATCAAAAGGTCCAGGAGTCCTTGGAGGAAGCTAAAAAAGCGCATGGTAGAGAAGCTTCATGTCCGTTATTCCCACAGATAAAACAATGTGGAATAATGAAATGATTTGGTTTATTTGTTTTGTCTTCCACCTCATTGGCTTAATCTTGCCAAGACCTTTGTTGTTCAGTCATTTAAATTATGTTTGACTTTGATGCCATCTGGGGTTTTCTTGGCAAAGATACTGCAGTGATTTGCCATTTCCTTCTCAGATCATTTTATGGATGAGGAAACTGAGGCAAATAAGAGTCAGTGACTCATCTGGGGTCACATGACTAGCAAATATCTGAGTCCAGATTTGAACTTTGGAAGATGAGTTGTTCTTTCTGCCCATTCCAAATCCTTACAATTGGGAACAGTGCAAAACTGACCCAGAATATGTTCCATCCATCTGCCACCAACACACTCCCTATACAGCCTTTCCCCCAAGCCTAGAATATTATTCCTCCTCTTTCTGCCTCTAGGAATCTGTCCATTCCTTGAAGGCTCGGTTGTCTATGATTGCCCATCTCCCCCAAGTTTCTTTGAATTTATCTTGCATTTATTTATCTGCACACATAGTGTCTTCTACCTCTCCAGCCCACTCTCTTATTACTCATCCAGCTCTTCAAAGACAGGAAATGTTTTAATTTTTTTTCTACTCGTCTCTCCATCTTGAACACAGGATTAGGCAAAGAGTGGGTGGCTAATAACTTCTTCAATTCAGTTGAATTCTTTTTCTTGGGTTTTCTCTCCATTTCTCCTTGTGCTATCCCTCCCCCAGGTTCTATCCTCATTAGCGCCCCTCATCCCAGGTCCCTCCCAAAGGCCTTTGCTTTCAAGCTAAGGACAACAGGCTGTGCCACTGAAGACTTGGGTGTTCTACATTGTAGAATAACCTCAGGATTCACCTGGGGACCTTGTGGTGATGCAGCCATCAGTCAAGGATGTCAACGACTGGAAAATCCCCTCTTACTTTTGCAGCAGACTTATTGCTCCCAGCTGTAGGCTGTACATAAGGTACTGGTTGGTCCACCTCACCATTTCTATTGTGAATTACTCTCAGAGATCTCCCGAACAGTGAAGAAATATCACTCAATGGCATGGTTGGGATCTTTGCTCCAAAGAGCATCAAGAACATTGGTTAAGACCCCAGCCATGATGCTTCGGATATTATCTTTGGGACGTTGGCCATGCTTTCCTCACAACGATGCACGGTCAGATGTAGACACATTATTTACAAATGTCAGCTCATATCAGAACTCTCTCTAGCTGAAAGTCATCCAATCAAGCCCTCTCCTGTGACAGATGAAGGAATTGAATCTGGATGTGGAGGAAGAGAGTAGAGCCTGCAATAAGCATTAGGTCTCAGAATAGAGATGTGAACTCAGGGCAAGTCAGTGCCTTTTCTAGGGTATTATGTTGCCTCCCAGTTTGGAGTTGTTGTTTGGTCTTTTTTTAAGTCAGCATCTGACTCTTTGTGATTCCACTGGGGGTTTTCTTGGCAAAGATACTGGTTTTCATTTCCTTCTCCAGCTCATTTTACAAATGAGGAAATTAAGGCAAAAAGGGTTAAATGACTAGACCAATGTCTCAGAGTCTGAAGCCAGATCTGAATTCAGGTATTTCTGACTCCAGGCTCGACACTTCATCTATCCACTGCAACATCTAGCTTTGCCATTGCAATTTTATCAGTGCAGTCCCATGATATTTGTATTATTTTTATCCCTATTTGACAGTTGAAGAAATGGAGGCTCAGGGATTAGGTGACCTCTTCAGGGTCACACAGCTACTAAGTGTCAAGAACAGGGTTTGAATCCACATCTTGCTAATGTCAAGGCTAGCACTCTTACCACTCAATCTCTCAACAGTGGAAACCTGTAAAATGAACTTGTTGACTCAATGGCTTCTAGGATCCCTTTCAGTTCTAAACTTATGAGTCATTTAGTGCAATGAACATACCTCAGTACATACTGTATGCAGTACCCTGAGGTGACAGTGAGCTAAGACAAGATCTCTGTTCTCAGGGAGATGATCATCAGCTGAGCATCAGTTTCCACAGGGGCAAAATGGGGCAAAAGTCCTGGAATTCTCCAAATCCTCAGCTTAAAGTTAACTCTCTCGGAATACTCTCCTTAAGCAGGTGAGTGATGCAACCTCAAGAATTCAGGAATATGGAAAGATAGAAGAATGATCATAATCCTGCTCCAGCCACCTGCCAAGGAGGGAGAAGGCTTGGGGAATTCTGCTTAGGGGCCGTGTGGGATTCTGGTTTCTTTTATTTCTTCTGGGTCAACTTCGGGCATAAAAAAGTCAAACAGGATAGCAAGTCATTCTAGACTGCAAGGGAAAGGGAAACCCAGCTGAAGCATGCTGGGGAGGAAAGATAAAGAAAAGCATTGACTGTGGGGCCACTATTTCTGGCCTGTGGCTGGAATAGCTCCCCCTTGCCTTTCTGCCACTTCTGTAGGTTTAGACAAAGTACTGTCTGACCAAGAAAAAGTATTTTGGTAACTAAGAATTACATCACAACTACATTACAAGGTGACATTTCTGTAACCAAGACTTGAAACAATTCTGTGGCGTAACTTTTCCAAAGTTTTGGAATTGTTAGCCCTGCTCATGTTGGACTTAGCCCAGACATGAGAGAAGAAAACACAGAAAGAAGGGAGGGAGGGAGAGAAAGAGAAAGACAGAGACAAAGTCAGAGAGGGAAAAAGAGAGAAAAGAAGGAAGGAAGGAAGGAAGGAAGGAAGGAAGGAAGGAAGGAAGGAAGGAAGAAAGAAAGAAAGAAAAAAAGAAAGAAAGAAAGAAAGAAAGAAAGAAAGGTAGAAAAAGAAAGAAAGGAAGGAAGGAAAGAAGGAAGAAAGGAAGGAAGAGAAAGAAAGAAAGTATGCAAGGAAGGGAGGAAAGAAAAGAGGGAAGGAAGGAAGAAAGGGAAGAAGAAAGATAGAAAAAGAGAGGGAGAGAGAAAGAAAGGGAGGAAGGAAGGAAAGGAAAGGAAAGGAAAGGAAAGGAAAGGAAAGGAAAGGAAAGGAAAGGAAAGGAAAGGAAAGGAAAGGAAAGGAAAGGAAAGGAAAGGAAAGGAAAGGAAAGGAAAGGAAAGGAAAGGAAAGGAAAGGAAAAAGGAAAGGAAAAAGGAAAGGAAAGGAAAGGAAAGGAAAGGAAAGGAAAGGAAAGGAAAGGAAAGGAAAGGAAAGGAAAGGAAAGGAAAGGAAAGGAAAGGAAAGGAAAGGAAAGGAAAGGAAAGGAAAGGAAAGGAAAGGAAAGGAAAGGAAAGGAAAGGAGGGAGGGTCAGTGGGAGGAAAAAAAGGAGGGAGGGAGAGAAGGAAAGAAACAATGAACTTTTCAAATAGATGCTACAAGCAGTTTGATTCAATTGGATGAAGGACTTGGCCATTCTCTAAGACATCTATAAAAAAACAAAAACCTAGAAGCTCCATCAGAAGCAGATGTTTATGTTCCACTTGGAAGCACAGATCCATTCTAGCCTGTATCCTGTAGGGTCTCCTTATTCCTTCGCACCATGAATCCAGAAGTTCATCAAACCTTTATTAAGAGTCCCAATGTGCCAGGCATTGCAAATTGAAAAATCAAAGTCCAATAGTCCCTTCCCTTAAGGACGTCACACTGGGGACTGGGAAGAGAGGAACAACATTACACAGAGAAGTAAATTCTAGATGATTTCAGGACCCAACGAGCTCTAACCCTTTAAGGCAGGGACAGAACTAAGAAAGGCTTCCTTTAGGAGGTGATACTTGAACTGAGCCTTGATGAAAGTTAGAAGAAAAGAAGGAATGGAGGAGATTTATTTCTTACACTGGGGACCACCTATGCAAAGACAATAAAGCAGGAAATGAAACACTGCATCCAGGGGAGTGGGCCGATTTGGTGTGTACAGAACAGTCATCCAAGGTAGGATGGAGCCAGTCCATAAAGTATTTTGAATGCCAAGTTTAGAGAAAGTGAAGTCACTGAGAATTATTGAGCAGGCAATGACATGGCCATTGGGAAGAGAATCTTGGCAGCTGTGTGAAGGAGAAATCATAAACTTGAGGCAGAGAGACCCATTTTGCGGCTGCTGCAATAGTGTGTACAAGAAGGGACAAAGGCGGCTGTGTTAGCGGAGAGAAGGGCTTAGATGAATTGACAAGACTTGACGATTAGAGAGGGAGTCGGATCAAGAATGAGTCCCAGGTTGTGTACCTGGTTTGGTGACACAGTGGCTAAACTGCTTGGCCTGGAGACAGGAACACCGGAGCTTAAATCTAGCCTCAGATACTTACTAGCTGCACGACCCTGGGCAAGTTGCTTAAGTCTGTTTGCCTCAATTTCCTCAATTATAAAATGAACTGGAGAAGGAAATGCAAGCCAGTCCAGGATCTTTGCCCAGAAAACCCCAAATGGGGTCAGGAAAAGTTGGACACAACTGAAAAAACCTAAGCCACAAAGCTCTTTTACTGTGATGGGAAATGGTAATGCTCATGAAGATGCGTGGGACTTGGGAAGAGATGGGGAGTTTAGGGAGAAGACAATGGACTTTCTTTTGAAAATATGGAGTTGTAAATGCTGACGATAGGAATGGCCAGCCGGCAGTCATCTGTGATTCAGGACCAGTCTTTGATGGAGATTAGGGTGAGGTATGCTTGGGCAGTAATCTGCAGAGAAATTATAGTTAAACCTATTGGGACTGATAAGAAAACTTAGAGGAAAGGTGGAGTTAGACAAGAGAGAGCCCAGAACAGAGCCTTGGAGCAGAAGTGCCACAGCCACAGAGAGCAGGCCCTCAATACTCTTAGTGTCTCCACAACCAGATTAAAGTATAATTGAGAAATAGTCAACAACAACAACAAAAATACTTTACTGAATAGGAAGCATTACTTTAAAAAACCCTTATCTTCCATCTTAGAATAAATACCGTGTAATAGTTCCAAATCAGAAGAGCAGTAAAGGCTATAAATGGGAGGTAAGTGACCTGTCCAGGGTCACACAGTTAGGAAGTGTCTAAGGTCATATTTGAACCCAAGGCCTCTTGTCTCTAGGCCTGGCACTCAGTCCACTGAAATATTTAGCTACTCCCAATAACATTTTGAAACTAAGTCAATGTTCTGACTAAACTGACCTGACTTACAACTTAGTGGTCCGAATATCCATCTGAGCTTGACATGACTGCCTTAGAGGACTGGTGATGAGGAGAAAATGAACACTGATCTACTCAGTCAGTAGAACTCAAACCAGCAAGGCAAAATGAAGTGAATACACGTGAAGGAGAGGTGGCCAATAACCCCCCAAACAGCTCCCAACTCCAGGCTTTTCGCCATGCCAGGCACCCTCTTCTGCCCTTCCCTCTCCCTCTGGACTTCTCTTCTTCTTCCTACAGTCTGCACTAAAGTGCCCCCTTCTGTAAGAAGCCTCAGTGCATCCCTTACTGTTTGTGTGCTCCTTCTGAGATCGCCTCCAATGTTTCCCATCTGTAGTTGGTTTGCACCTAGATCTTTGCAGGTTGTCTCCCCCATTAGAATGGGAGTTCTTTGGGAGCAGGGAATGTTTTTGCCCTCTTTGTTATCCGTAGTACTTAACCGATGTGCCAGGTACATAGTGGGTGGCTAATGAAATTTTGTTGATTTGACTTGAATGTCTTACTGCTCTTTGTCATCCTCCATGTACAAATACACGGATGACTTTCATTTTTCAAAGTCAATCCTAATAATATTAATAACAAGCAGCATTTATACTAACTTTAATGTTTATAAAGTACTTTCCAAGTAGTATCTCATTTGATATGCATGACAACCCTTTGAGGTAAGTATGATTATTATTCCCACTTTACAGATGAAGAAACTGAGTCAGGTGTAGTTTAAGTGACTTGTCCCAGGCCACAGAGCTAGCAACTGTCTGAGGCAGGATTTGGATTTAAGTCTTCCTAACTCCATATCTGCCAAAAAAAAAAAAGCACAAGTTTATGAAGGTACTATGGGAGCCTATATAGACTATGTTTATAATTTTATAATGTAAGAACTAGTTCAGCAGAACAAGGGTCATCTGCCAGAATCTGATAACTTACTAAGCATTTTTCCCCTTTCCTCCCTCCCTCCCTGCCTTCCTTCTTTCCTTCCTTCCTTCCTTCCTTCCTTCCTTCCTTCCTTCCTTCCTTCCTTCCTTCCTTCCTTCCTTCCTTCCCTTCCTCTTTTGGACTTTTCCTACTTATTTGATCAACCTCCCAGTCTCTACCTTTCCTGATGCAGCTTCTACCAGGCTACAAAATCAGCTCATTTGTAACTTTTTCCCTTAGAAAGTTCCCAGGTCCATGACAGGTACAGGGATTTCCCCATGGCCACATTGCCCATCTGTTGGAGGCAAGACTTGAACCTTCATCGTTCTGGTTTCAAGACTGGATATTTTTCCATCAGGTCCTGTAACCATTTTTTTGGTTTTCATCTTTCCTCAGTTTTGTGGGGAAATGTATATTGATACTTGTGGTTAAGCTATTATTTTTAGTCAAACAAATAACTTGCAGCTTCCTTGACTTTCCATTTTCTATTGTTTCTATTCAGAATTTCATAAACTTATAAGGTCCTAGAATTAGAGGAAAAGGGTATTTCAGAGCCATTTAGCCCTTCTTAGTTCAATTCCCAAGTTGAGGAAATTATTACCAGAAGATCAAATTACTTGTTCAAGATCACATTGGAAGTAAGTGGCAAATGCAATTGGAGCCTTGGCCCCCTCTGACTCCAGACCCAGAATCTTTCCCCTATACAAGTGTTGGCAAACCTTTTAGAGGGGTGGGTGATGTCCTCAGCATGCATGGAGAGGGAGAGGAGAGTAGCCCAGCCCCATGTCCCTCTGGCTTTTTAGTAACAAACTCTGGTGAACTCTGACCTGGGGTGATGGCGGGCATGCCCACAGAGAGGGCTCTGAGTGCCCCCTCTGGCACATGTGCCATAAGTTCACAACCATAGCCCTATACCATGCTGCTTTCCTTTTCTTAATACCAAGGAAAAATGCTTTGCCCAAGGTGAATAATTCTCCAAACTGCAATTATAATCTAAAATCTGCAAGGATGGTCAAAGCTCTGATTTCAAGAAAGGATCTATTGTTTGCAAAATAGAACTTGGGGTTTCCTTGGTATAGCAAACTGGCTCGAATTTTACTAACAAAAAGCTCTTATGTCTCAGAACTGCATAATTAGTGTCCTCAAAGCAAAAAAAAATGTTCTTTCAACAGAGAATAACAGTTCTTAACCTGGGATCCCTGGATTTCAATGGGTCTTTGACCTTGCATGGGAAAAATGACTTCTTTCCAATATAATTGGTTTTCTTTTAAATCCTATGTATATTTTAAAAAATACATATATATTTCTCAAAGAAGAGTTCTAGAATATTCACAGTCTGCCAGAGGGGTCAATGACACGGAGAAAGATCATGCCCCTGTGTTAGAATTATGATGCTTGTTTTTTTTTTTAAAGGAAGAAAGACAAATGTATTTAATTGATGGAGAGACCTTGCTGATCATTTGTGAAGGAGAGGATTTTTTTTTTTCATTTTCTCTGTGCTGTTGCATTAAATATTTCATAAATAGAAAACTTTTCCAACTGTAAAATGTTTGAGTAAGTCAGTCTATTGCCCATTTTATAGCTTGATTGCTTTGCCTTATTGCTTTATTGGTTCTTTACCCACATATTCCTTCCGATTAGTTTCACTGAAATAAAAAGGAAAATGTGAATGGAATAAAGGACCTTAGATAAGGTGGGAAAAGAAAGCAGGTGGTAAGGAGGATAATGACAAAGGATAATCATTCTACTAATCTTGGCCCAAAGAGAAAGCCTGGGAAAGTTTATCTTAGAATACATTTGAAACCAATGTCAGACATCCCATGCAAGTCCATTTTGTTGATCAATGCATGATCAAGAATCTCAAGGGCAGCTGAGTGTCTCAGTAAATAGAGAGCCAGGTCTGGGTTCAAATATGGCCTCAGACACTTCCTAGTTGTGTGACCCTAGGCAAGTCACTTATTTAACCTACGTGGACTTGTCCTTATTGGTCTTCAGCCCTGGCACTGAGGGTGGTTTGGATAAGGGCCAACACACAGATATATCTTGAGTTGTACCTCTAAGTTCTGGGTAACAGAACATGTGACTCTTAGAATTGTGCTTTAGAATGACCCCAAGAGGACCAAAATCAAATTGAATTCACTATTGAGATCTTGTGTTGGCCTTGGATTTTAATAAATTCTGATGGGTTTTTAAAAATTTGTTCTGAAATCTTGGGGCAGCCAGGTAGCTTAGTGGATAGAGATCCAAACCTAGAGATGGGAGGTCCTTGGTTCAAATCTGTCCTCAGACACCTCCTAGGTGTGTGTTCCCTTGCCAAAATAGTTATATTTATATTGATTCTAAGTTGGAAGATAAGTGTTTTGAAAAAATATATATTTCAACTTTAAACATATAATATTCCTGCCATTTCCCATACATCTCATATCTCCTTATCCCCTCCCAGTTTTATCTTTGAGTTATTGTTCATTTGTTTTTCAGTCATGTCTAACTCTTTATAATCCCATTTTGGATGTTCTTGGAAGAGCTACTGGAATGGTTTGCCATTTCCTTCTCCAGTTCATTTGACAGTTGAGGAAACTGAGGCAAACAAAGTAAAATGACTTACCAAGGGTCCCACAGCTATAAGTGTCTGAAGTCAGATTCAAATTTAGGTCTTCCTGACCCAAGACTCAGTGCTCCATCCACTGCAGTTCCTAGCTGCCCTAGCTTTGAGATCATTAATTAAATCAATACATACTGCCATTTTGGAATGGATATGCCAGTCAAGACTCCAGTGATTCCAATCACTACTTCCCCTGACTTTCTTGTCCAAATTTCTTTCTCTTGACCAATATCCCCTCACTGGTGTTTTCTTCCCCACTTGGAGGTGGAGACCCTCTTTGTTTGCTTATATTTCTAACCTGCCCCCACCTAAAACTAGGCATACAGAAAATGCTTGTTCCATGATATTTCATTCATTCATTCATTCATTCATTCATTCATTCATTCATTCATTCATTCATTTATTCATCCACTCACTCACTCCCTCATACAGTTTTTATGTTCTTAATTGTCTTTCTTCAAAAGATTTTACAACTTAATTTACATCCTGACTCTGTGTTGTCCTTGGCTGCTGGATCTTCCTACTTGGCAAGGAAGTCAGGCGTTTAGAAATGAGCTAAAAACATACCGTCTCCTTTGCTGGTTATGGTCATTGATTTCCATCAATCAGGCTTCTGAAAGCGAATGATCTTATCCATATTGTGGACTCTTTTCAGTCACTTGGCATAGATGAGGAGGGGATTGTTTAATTGTGTGTGAAAGATTTTTCTTGGTTCTTGAATGAATGAAAAGCTTTTACTAAGCACATCCTATATGCCAGGCCCTGTGCTAAGCTCTGTGGATACAAAGATCTTGAAAGTCAAGGAGTAGGAGTCCAGCTTAGGGGAGGGGGAGGAGTGACTGGGAAGGGAGTCACAAGGTGGCAAATGGATCAGTGAGGCACTTGACAACCCTTTGCAGGGACAGTGATATAGCTTAAGCTGTCTTTGAACTCCCCCTGGCACAGGCTAGGCCAGAGAAATCCTATACCCCTTTCTCTCTCTCTTCTTCTTAATTCCTTCCCTCTATGTTAATTAAACCACCATAAAATTTCCAAACTGACTTGAGTATTTTATTTGGGATTTGAATTAATCCCTGGAGAGCAATTAAATTTATATTCAGTCTCAACCCTAAAATTTGCCCTTACAGTCGTCAACCAGCACCTATTAAGTATCTTTTCAATGCCAGTCACTTTTACAAATGACCATAGAATCTTTTTCCTTTTTCTTTTTTTTTAATTTAGAATATTTTCCCATGGCTCCATGATTCATGATTCCTCTTTCCCTCCCCCCCCTTCCAGAGCTGACAAGCAGTTCCACTGGATTATCCATGTATCCTTGTTCAAAGTCTATTTCTGTGTTATTCACATTTGCAGCAGAGAGATCTTTTAACACCAAAACCCGAATCCTATCCCCATCAAACTACGTGATTGATTCTATGTTTTTCTTCTGTGTTTCTGCTCCTACAGTTCTTTCCCTGGATGTGGATACATTCTTTCTCCTAAATTTCTCATGATTATCCTGTATCATTGTGTTGCTGTAACAAAGTCAGTTACATTTGATTGTACCACAGTGTATCAGTCTCTGTGTACATTGTTCTCCTGGTTCTGCTCCTTTTGTTTTGCATAACTTCCTGGAGGTCTTTCTCATTAACATGGAATTTCTCCAGTTCTTTATTCCTATCACTACAATAATATTCCATCCCCACCAGATACCACAATTTGTTCAGTCATTCCCCAATCGATGGACACCCCTTCATTTTCCAGTTTTTTACAAAGAGCACAGCTATGAATATTTTTGTACAAGTCTTTTTCTTTATTTTCTTTTTGGGGTGATCATAGAATCTTGTATTTCAAAGTAGTCCCTCAGTCTACCTAACCCAGGGCTTTGCAAATATTGGTATTCATTTTTCTTTTTCTTCTTTTGATTTTGTTTTTCTTATGGATGCCTTGATCAGTCTTGTGAAACCTATGAGGACCCCTATTAGATGAATGCTTTTAAATGTATTCAATAAATACCTAGGATTGCAGAGTAAGCAAAAGGTTAAGGAAACTAAAGAGAATTGTTTTTTCCCATTAACGTCCTAGGAATCTCTGCAATCAATCTGCAGATCCCTTGGGTCCAAGCCATTGAAGTAGTCCACCTGGTCAACCTAATTAACCTCATACCTAAGCTGAAATTCCCCTGAGGTATGTGACTGATGTCAGTCCTTTGTGGCGGTGATGGAGGGTGTTGAGTGGAGGGACCCCAAGTGGAAAATTACATCTAAAGAAGCCTCTTAGAGTTGAGTTGTAGAGGGCTGATGTTGGGTTTTGTTTTTAGTAGAACCTACAACAAGCTGCCTATCTGCTGTGCTGGGGGCAGGGGGAGTTTCTGCCACAGGGCTAGGGGCAGTATCTGGGGCTCAGTTGTGTTGTATAGTGGAGCAGAAGGCTTTGAGAGGAGGTGCAGACAGGGTGGTCTAAAGTCAGAGGAAATAGCTGCCCTGGGGCAAGCCCCCTTCATGCCCTGCTAGTCTTGTCCCTTTCTCAGACTCTGTTTTCTCTTACGTTAGCTGCACTTCTGGTTACAGGCAAATCTCTTGGACGTTCTTTATTCCTATTAAAAAAGGGGGCGGGTCTAGAACAAGTGGCTTCTTAGGACTGAAGGGAAACTTATTTCTTGTTCTTTATGTAATTAGAAGAAAAATCAGTTACAAAGAAACCAGGAAGGGGGGGGGGGATACAAAGGCATCCTTATAAACCCAAAGAGAACAATGCCCTTGCATTCTTCTTGTCACTTTTAACTTGGTTTGTGCTCCCCAGGAGGAAGTTATTATCTTTTGAAGAACCATTGACTTGTCAGTTTTGCCATGAATTAATCTCAGCTGATAATATGAATATGCAAATTCGCCTGGTTTAGCATCTGTTGCAGTTAGATGACACAGGGGAGAAAGCTCTGAGTCTTCAGTCAGTCAGGAAGACTTGAGTGCCAATCCAGTCTCAGACACTTATTAGCTGTGTGACCCTGGCCAAGTCAGTTGACTTGCAAATTTCCTTAACCATAAAATGGACATTTTACAGCAGTACTTATCTCTGATTGTTGTGAGGATAAAATAAGATAACAATTATAAAGCACTTAGCACAGTGCATGGCACATAGTATTGCTATATAAATGCTGGTGGTGATGATGATGACACCCATAGTCTAAGTTATATATGAACCAATTATCATGATGATGATGATGATGGCTATAGTATATTAGGCATTAATTTCTTTACTTTATCTTCCTCCTCTTCTTTCTCTTCCTCCTCCTCCTCTCATCTTTCTTTATTCATATTAAGGTTTCCCTGAGACAGAGATCTGGAATGAGTCAAAATGAAACAGATTTCATAAGCTCTGGACTGCTGCAGTTCTTACATCATTGAGCTGATGACAAAATGGAGGGGGAGTTGGAAGGTGGAGGCACAGAAGAGGAGAACTCCCCCCCCCCAAGTTCCTTTGTGCACAGATCATCTCTACCACATAGGTCGTTTCTTCTTGAATGTCTAGTGTACAGCTTGAGGCTTGTTGGGAAAGTCAGGACCCAGAGCAGGTCTGACCTGTGCAGTCGTCCCTTTTATCTCTCGCCAGCTCCTGAATGCTCAGACAGGAAGCTGAGAACTGGCCGTCGAGTGGTGATAGCCATCAAGTGTGAAGGTTGTGATGCTGAAGATACAGGAGATCCTGGAGGACAGAGGAAGTCTGAGCTGGTGCTGAAGTTGGCCTATAAAATGAAAAACCACCAGACTGATAGCAGCTGCTTTATTCTTCAAACCAATGGGAAAATGTGAAGAACCAATGGGAGTGAACATGGAATAAAATCTGAAAGAATGGAAAATGGAAGGATAGTTATGTATAAAGTCAGAAGAACTGAGTTGAGTTCAAATCCCTGTTTTACCATTCATTACCTCCTATGAGTGAGGAAATTACTTAAACCCTTTGGGTCTCAGTTTCCCCAAGTGTAAAATGAATATGATGGAACAGGAACCTTATGAGATCATTTCTAGCTCTAAGTCTTTCTTGGCTCAGAGTTTGCCTCAAATAGAATTCATTCCCCTGACCCCACCCCCACCCCAGTACTCCTTTTCAATTCTTTACCCAACTTGTAAAATGGGCACTGTGATGATAGAATCAGGAAACTCATAGAATTACCGGCAGAATTGTGATATTGTTGGTGTGGATAAGCATTTACAAACTTCAGACTTTTCCTTTAAAAGTTGATTTCTTTTGTTTCTGAACCATTACTTTCTATCCTTAGTAACTGCTCTAAGACAAGGCAAGGACTAAGTAAATGGAGTTAAGTGACTTTCCCAGGGTCACATAGCTATAAAGTGGCTGAAGTCACATTTGAATCCAGGTTCTCCTGACCTCAGGCATGGCTCTCTACTGGGCCAGCCACCTAGTTGTCCCAAAAGCTGATTTCTACAGTTACTTGTAACTGTTCACATAATGTCAGCATTTTTGAGTTTCAATTTCATTTAAGAGTAATAATCTATGGAATACCCATTATGTTTTCATAAAGATTATTCTACACCTAGAAATTCAGGGTCCAGAAGAAAGAAGGTAACTGTTCTTTGAATTTTCCAGGCATTATCTGGTCACCACAGTTTTGGAAGGATGTTGACAAGCTAGAATGTGTCCGTCATAGGATAAGTATGGTGATGAAGGAGCTAGAAATCATGCTATTCAAGGTCTAGGAAACTTGGAGAAGAGAAGACTTTGTGGAGGCAGAATTATTGTTCTTAAATATCTACTGCTTTTTCACATGGAAGATATATTGTACTTCCTCTTTCCCAGTGGACAGAACTAAAATCTGTGATTAAAAATGGCGGAATGGCAGGTTTTAGTTTATTATGAGAAAAGGATTTATTGCAAGTTAGAGGTAGCTCCAAAGGGAATGAGCTATCTTGCAATGAGGGCATGTCTCTACAGGTCTTTAGGTAGAAGTTAGGTGACCAGAACATAGGAGGTGGGGCAGAAAACAAGAAAGGACTAGATATCTTAAGATTCCTCTTCTAACTCCAAGATTCTTTAGAATCATAATTTAGATTTTAGAACTTTTCTCTTTTGTTTCGTTTTATTTATTTATTTATTTCAATTACGAAATATTTTAGATAGTAACTGTAAGAGGGGGTCAGGTTATAAAAGAAAGACTTTAATGCCAAAACAGGAGATTTTGTATTTGATCATAGAAGTAATAGGGAGGAACTGGATTTTTTTTTTTAAATAACGGGATGACATGTTCAAATCTGCTGTCTTCCTTGTTGATTTCTCTACTTGTATACAAGGTTTTAAATTGTTTTCTTCCTGAGAACTGCTCATTTTGGTTCTTTTCCCCTTTTATTTCTATTTTGTTCACTTTAAGACCCCTCTCACTTTCATGGCTGATGGTTGGAATTCCACACAGTCTCAGTCTCTTACCAAGGTTGGAGAACCAGCCACAGCTTCTGCTCTTTTGTGACTTCTGGGACAAAAACTAACCATAGCATGATGTTAGTTCCTTTTCCTTGGGTCCTGGTGTAGCCACATCCATGCTGGTTCCCTTCCCTGGTTCTCTGTTCTTTATTTGTCTGGCCAAGTGCTACTTTTGCTTTCCTAAATTTCCTCTTCTCTACATATTGGTGGGGTGGATGATGGTAGGAAGATTTGAAACTCACCAACTGTTGCCACAGAATGGTGGAATGAAGCCAGTGACTAGGTCTCTGGCAGAGATCACAATAGCAGCAAGATATTGCAGAGTGGATCCCAGAGCACACACTTGTGGGGCAGTTTGTGATACCCTGCCAGATCATGGGTACTGGTGGGAAAGGGGATACTGGATGAGGAAAAGATGAGTTTTCTCTCCTGTTATTTCATTGGGTTGTCACTTTGTTGGCCTTCTTGGTACAATCGATTTACTTCTTCCACATAATTTGTATTTTGGGAAATTTTGAATATTTTTAAGAACTGGAGAACACGTCTGGTCCACCATCTTGCTGGTCATATGACCCTTATTTTTATGTCTTTTTTATTCTTTGTTTAAAGGTGTCTTTCTGAGAGAGGCACAGTGAAGGATGTAGTAGAAAATGAAGGTGATGAGAAAACAAAAACATCAATAACTATTTACAGAAAGATTATTAGGACAATTAAAAGGTGTCTGTTCTGGTTTCATAAGTAGAAGTAAGACATGTCAAATCAACTAGAAGGACAGTAATACATATTCTTCTCCTATTTAAAGAAACCTGACAAACTAAACTAATTCTGTGCTTGGATTTCAAATAGCTCAAACTCTTAATAGTACATTTAAATACCTCAATGGAAATTTAATTAATACATTAGAAATGAGGAACAATTTTTATAGCTACTGCAATATCCCAATACAGTTTTATTTCTTAAATACAAATTGAAATGTAGATGTGAGGTCACAGTCCAATAAGGCCATTTAAGAGCCAGTTAGTTAGAGGCAGAGAGTTATAAGGAATAGTGTATTTGTAACTAGGAGGGTAGGGAGTTTAAATCCTGCCTCTGAAGCATACCAGTTTTATAACCCCAGTATCTCATTCTCCTTATGAGTACCATTTTTTCCCCCCAAGACACATACGATGTGGTTAGAAAGCAGATTAAGTCTGATGTTGGAAAGTTCATGAGACCCATAGTTGGGAATTCAGTGCTCTAGATCATGGATTGTCAAGGAGCTGACCTTAACCTAAAAATGAGAATCAGAGTCATCTCTGAGGTTCTTAAGAGGTCTGAAACTCTATGATCAGCTTGAGGGTTTTAGATCATAGGTGCTTTATTTTCCTTTCACTAATGAATAATGATGGAAAACTTAATTGGTCTTTTTTTTCATTTTTTAGATTTTTGGAAATTTTTATTTAATTAATTTAGAATATTTTTCCATGGTTACAAGATGCATGTTCTTTCCCTCCTTCCCCCAATCCCCTAACATAGCTGACACGCAATTCATCATAGGTGCTTAAAAAAAAAGAATTAAAAAAGACAAGCACCTTTTTTTGGACTCCTTACCTTCTGTCTTAGAATCAATATTGTATGTTAGTTCCAAGGCAGCAGAGCAGGAAGGGCTAGGTAAGAGAGATTAAGTGATTTGGCCAGGATAGCACAGTTGAGAAGTGTCTGAGATCAAATCTGAACCCAGGACCTCCTATCTCTGAGCCTGGATCTCTATCCACTGAGCTATTTAACTGCCCCATGAAGCACTTTGTTTTAAAAAAGGATATAAAAATGCCACAACAATGGTAATCCCAACTATTGTGCTCTTCAACATACCTTCCAGTTGAAAAATTCCATAGTATTCAGTAAGGACATCATAGGGGAGAAGAAAACCAGAGAGTTAGAAGGGACTTTCATGTTCATATGGTCCAAATCCGTCATTCTGTAGATGAGAAAATTAAAGGGAGAGAAAAAGTGACTCCAGGGATGCCCAACTCAGAAATATTTGAAGTGGGAATTTGAATTCAAGTCTTCCTGGCTCTGGCTGCATTACTCTATCCATATCATAAGGAGAAAGAGGAGGAAATGATTAAGCTCTATCCATTTTTTAAGCACAATAAAAATTAGATAATTAAGTTTCAGGATTACAATGATCTCTCAAGTTTCTTCCAGCTCCAAAACCAATTTCTTGGCCAGGAGGAAATGCCAGAAACTTTATCGAGCTGGTGGACCATTCCACTCACTAGAGGGCAGTAGTGCCCACCCACAAAGCAGTTCATTCCAATCAGCCTTCTCTGGTAGAGCTTTAGCAAGGCTGGGTAGGTGACAAGCCTGAGGAGGTTATTGCCAAGAAAGGCAGAGAGAGAGAATGGCTCCCATACTGAGAAAGGGACAAAGCTACTGATGCCTCCTTTAGGGAGATCCTTGGAAATGGCGTTTTTGTGTGTGAAGTCATTTGAATGAAAGAATAATACCAAAACAGAAGAGAAAAATGAATGAACGTGGGAAATCACGCCATGGAAAACCCTTCATGCACTTATACTTGCATATAAAAAATGCCCCAGTGGCCAGCTTCTGGGCGGTCCCTTCTTCTCCTTCTCTCCTTTCCCTTTTCCATCTTGTCATAGAACTGGGTAAGAGGGAGGAAGAAGGGATGATCTTCTCCCCAACTATGGACCCTGAGTTTTCTTCAGCCTCCTGTCTCAGGCATCAGCCATTTGAATACCAGTTCTATTCCCTATTAGTCCATCCTCGAGGGATCACTTGGTAGCCTTTCATTGACCAGCACTCAGGGAGGATGCCCTTCACCTCTCCTTACCCACTTCTTCCATACACACAAAGTCATGGCTGATAAACAGCCTTTTGATTGACTGAGTGACTCACTGACTCATTAGAATTTCAGAGAAAGGCATCCATGCTGAAGTGTTCCCTTGTCCAGGCCATCCTATCTCCAGTTATAAAATGAAAACAAGAATTTCAGAAGTTGGGAGAACAGGAGAAAATGGTGCAGGGGGAGCCATGAAAACACATGAGGCTTAATTGTTTGTTTGTTTTCCTGAAGAGAAAGATGATTTAGTTATTTGACAGTGGTTCCAGAGTTTGGGATTGGGTTTATGCGAGCAGCATGTGTTTGAAAGATTTAATGAGGGAACCCCAAGCAAGGCCACATGGGATTTGGAGGCATAATTCACCTCTTGGACAGGGGAGGAAACAATATCATGTGTTTGAGATCAAAGTTTGTCACAATGGCAGATGGAATTCAAGATGGGGGATTCAGGATTCCCAGATACCTTGCCTATGCTCCACCCTGTCTTGCCCAACAAGGTTTCAGTGCTCTTATGCTACCCATAAGATATCTTGAGTTGTTCACGTCCTCAGATGGAAAAATATGGCCATGCCAAAGCTCAGGTTGTAGGTATCATTGTCTTCCCTAGAAAGAAGCACAAATATATCTACCCTTCAGTCCCCTTCATGGTTCAGGCATTTCAGTCATGTCCAACTCTTCATGACCCCATCTGGGATTGTCTGGGCAAACCATCATGGGTGGTTGGCCATTTTCTTCTCCAGCTCATTTTAGAGATAAGGTAATTGAGTAAACGGATTGAAGTGACTTGCCCAGGATCACACAGTTAGTGAGTATCTGAAGGTAGACTTGAACTTGGGAAGATGAATCTTCCTGACTCCATTAGCACTCTATCCACTGCATCATCTAGCTGCTCATGGATGTTCCCAATAAAAAGAGAAATGACTTCAAGATGATTGGGATCTAGGAGAGATAACTGTGAGGAAGGACCTACATTTCCCTGAAATTGACCTTAGATAGAAAATCTAATAGAAATTTGATTTTGTAGAGAAGAAATAATAGTCAATGAAGAATCGACCATAAATAAAGGAGGCTTCTGGGCCAGTGAAAGCTGTGGCAAAGGAATTGGCCTCCAAGACAGTAGTGGCCACAGCCTCATTTAATATCCCAGAGAGACCTTCCCCTCCTCTCCTAGCCCAACAACATTTTGTCCCTACCCTGGCATCTTGTTTGTTCTATTTTATTGAAATCTTATTTTGTCTGATTTCTTCCTGCCATTCTGGATAGCCTTCTACCTCTCTCCCCAATTTCCCAACTCCTCCAACTCTTTGGAAAAGATAGGGGCAAGCTCTGATAAAGCTATTCCCTTCCCTTCCCTGCCTCATACAAGACCCCTGCTGGGGAGGGGAGAGAGTGAATGGGGCTTCTTGAAATTGAGAGCATTTTCCCCCTCTTTATTATCCAGACTAGAAGCAGAAAGCTGTGGATTCTGGATTTGGGCATAAGCCCTCGATCCCCTTTTCTTACCTATCCTATTTAACTTCCTGTTCCCCATATCTCAGCTAGTAGTATTGCCTATTCTAGCAGGGATAAGATCCCTTCCCTCTCATCTACTTCTATATCTCCCAGATCTCTGCAGTGAGAGAACAGAAAGCAATAAGGAAAGGTTAGATTCCCTTGTTAGCCCCAAGAGAGGTCCCTGCGTTCCCAGGAGTTCCTCTCCTCCTCATAGTTTTCTTCCTGACATATTTATTAAAATCAGACATGAACAAAGCTTCAAACTCAATATGGACTTTTTAAAAGTGAAAGGTATAGAGGAAAGGATCCTTAAAGGATCCTTAAAGCACCTCTTAAAATCAGGCATTTTATTCTGAGCCATGGAATGGTTTTAAGGAACCACTGAAGCAAAATAATCAAATAGCATGTTAAGATAAGTTGTGTGCCTATTGTTAAAACAGATTGAATAGACAAATGGAACTGAAGGATGGGACTCATCCTAACTAATCAACCAAGCAATCAACCAGGCAATAATTTATTTAAATTTATTTTTCTTCCTTCCTTCCTTCCTTCCTTCCTTCCTTCCTTCCTTCCTTCCTTCCTTCCTTCCTTCCTTCCTTTCATTTATTTATTTTATTCATTTTTAAGTTTTTAATTATTTATTTTATATGTATTATATATTAATTTATTATTTATTTTATTAGTAGATATTTTATTAAATATCTATTATGTGCCAGTCACTGTGGAAATCTTGGTTGAGGGAGGGCATGTGGCTCTAGAGTAAGGATATATTATTTCTTCTCTCTCTTAGGAGATTGAGCTTTACAGAGTTGCTCAAAGCTCAGAGAACTTCTCTGTGGTCCCACCCTAAGGAGCATCATAGGTAGAATCAGAGCCCGAATCTTCCCAATCCAAAGCCTAACCCTTTAGGTTACAGACACAAGAAAATGTTTCAGCCTTCTGTGTTCCAGAGCTTCCTCCTTTGATGTCCCAGGACTTTGGGAAGAGTCATCATGGGGTTTGGGGATGAAAGCTCCAGGTTCCGAAGCCTCCCTTGGCTAGACAATCTCTAGCTCCCTAGCACCCAGAGCCAGGTCTGTCTGCAAAGCCATAACCCGGAAGGCTTATTGCTCCAGAAGATGTCATGGAAGAGTCTCTAATGACCTGGTAAGGGAGCCTGTTCACATTCCCGGGAGATAGAGTAGAGGGACAGTAGAGTCCAGATTTAAAAGACAGAAAGTCTGCCTCAGCCATCTGATCCTGGGGAGTCATAGCCATGGCCCCATAGCAGAGGAGCCTAGTGGGTCCTTTACCACTAGTGCAAGCATGCATGTTTGACACACACATTTTCAGCAAATATTTTATAATGAATTTACTTTGGGTCAGTGAATGTTTTTAGCATATACGTAGTTGGATTAATATTCTCCATTTTCTAGGTAAACATTTGTGTCCTTTCTCTGTCTTCTTTGTATTATACATTTCTAACAAGGCGCCACACCAGTTGGTTCAGATGGCCCTCAAGGTGTTCTCGGCCTTCTCTTCAATGCTATAAGCTTCTGTCTCTTCATCGGTGATCGGGATAGCAATGCCTGGGCCACTTCTCTGGCAGAGATGCTCTGAGGCTCAGCGAGGACCATATATGTGAGGCCCCTTGTAAGCTTTAAAGCACAGGCAGTGGCTGAAGGCCTCAGAAAACCTTTGCTTGGGCTTGGCTCTTTGGGGAGAGTGGAGGACTGATTCCGCCATGCCTTGGGGATTCACCCTAACCTTCTCCACAAGAGCTTAACGTAGCATCTCTCAATAGTTTTCCAAGGAAGTCAAACAGAGAGAGAAGTTTTCTGGGAACGTTTTTCCTCTCTTATAAAATATTTATGAAAACCCATAAAACTGTGTTAATGTCTCCCAGGGAGAAAATCCCACAGTGAGCTTCCAGACAATGCCAAGAAGCTCAAAAGCCTGTGCAGTTACCAGGGTGTGGCATTCAGGGCAGGCAAAGGTATTTTCATGAAATCAACTTCTGCTCACTAACAGGTCCAGACAACCAATCTTAGCTGCACAGACAGCTGACCCGGCTTAGGGAGCAACAAGCAAATAACCATGCAAGCTTGTGGCCCATGGCAGAGCTTCCAGGGGTCCATGGTAATCATGGATTTTCACCTGCATTAAATCCAGGTGACTCCAGGCCCAACTAGCGTGGGGTCTTTCTTTGCCTCTTTATTCTGGAATTCATTCTAGAGGTCCCTGTCCCACCTCCTCTCCCCCTGGTTAGAATGTGAGCTCCGCGTGAGTAGAGATTGTTTAATTCTTTATCCTTGTGTCTATGGCATGAAGCCCAGTGCCTGGTACCTAGTCGGAGCTGAATAAATACTACTTACTGATTAATAGATGACTTTCCTTAATGGCTACCGTTGTTTGATAGGAACTCTGGAGACTTAGGAGAGACCTTCTTATCCAGCAGAAGACCCGACTTCTCTATTTCAGGGTTAAGATTTGAATCAGTGTTCCAACGACATGTCAAGTTTTCCCAAGCTAAAGTAATAATATTAATAGAAACATTTACATATTTTAAGAGTCACAAAATACTTTAAAATATCATATGATTCACTTAACAACCTAGAGAAATGTGGGTGCTATTTTTTATCCTCAAATTTCAGATCAGGAAACTGAGGCAGAAAGATTTAGTTGTTGTTGTTCTCCCCCCAGGGCATCTACTTAATAAGTGACAGAGGCTGCATTTGAACTCAAATTTTTTTGACTCCAAGAAGCTAAAATTTCCAGATACCAACCCTGCAAACACAACTAATATTTCACTGTAATCCATTGTCCTACTAATGAAAGGCAATGAGGTAAAACGGAAGGCACAGATAATGAATAGTAGGCTCTTGGCAGACCTCACTATATAGTCCTCTGTAAGCTGAACTTAGGCAAAGTAACAAGTATTTATCAAGCATCTACTAAGAGTCAATGAGGCTGTTAGTTGGCTCAATAGAGAACTGGACCTGGAGTCAGGAAGACTCGTCTTTATGAGTTCAAATCTAATCTCAGACACTTAATAGCTGGGTGACCCTGGGTAAGTCCCTTAACCCTCTTTGTCACAGTTTCTTCATCTTTCAAAAGAGCTGGAGAAGGAAATAACCAACTACTCTAGTGGCTTTGCAAGAAAACCCCAAATAGGGGCAGGAAGAGTTGGACTTCACTGACTAAACAACAAGAGGAAGAGCCAGGCACTGTCCTGCTTAAAGCCCTGGGAATACAAAGAAAGGAAGAAGACAATCCCTGCCCTCAAGTAGCTCACTGTCTAATGGGGGAAGGAACTAACTAACTAAGTTGGTCAAAAAAGCCCTGGACCACATGATTTGGTGATAACCTCAGAGGGAAGGAATTAGTGCTAAGATAGATTGACTTCTTGTAAAAACCATAATACAGGCATCCCTTCTGGATTGCAGGGGGTGGTGGTGGGAGGTTAGGGGCATGGCTCTCTTGTCTTCTGGAAAACCCACATAAATTGTTTTGGTCCTCCATGCATACCAGATGAGAAATCTCAACTTTGTCATTTCCTTGTATGTGGCATCAACGGTATCTTCCCTGCATTTATGAGTTACTCAACTTTTGAAAGGATATTTTTGCATTTCTAGCCTTGCTGTGTCATCTGCTGGCCTTCATGTTCTTTTTACTTACTTTCACTGCAAAAAAGAAATTGGACATATTTATGATATTAAAGAGAAATATGTTGTCATCATACAACGCTATACACATGTTTTATACATTTTCTGAGTTTCTAAAAATGGTCTGTCATCTGCTGACCACAGAGGGTCATCTAGGTTTTCTCCAAAACTCCCCCCAAATTCCCACTGAATTTCTTTTGCCTACCCATCAAAAACAAAACACACCACATTTTGCAACATGGGAAGGATACCAGCATTTATTCATTTTCTCATATGATGCATTTAAATCCCAATCAATTACTTGCCAATGGATCATTGATTCTGGGCTTTTGATGATAGTCATCTGATCTCATCCCTTTACTTCAAGGGTGAGGACACTCAAGTCAAAGAGTTTGGTCGAGAGTTTAAGAGATCTTTCCATGTCACACAGGTAGTAAGTGACAGACCCAGAATTGGGACTCCAGTAAGTCTGTTGACTCCAAGTTCAAAACTCTTTCCATTTCATCACAATTCCCACCTGGGTGACTTTGGACTCTCTTATGCCCCCCGTGTTTTCATCTATAAAATGGGAGAGTGAGATGAAACGTTATCTAAGGTCCCTTTCACCTCTCACTTCTCTGCCTTCTTTTTGTCTGTGTGCCTAATGGGCATCCTGACTTGTGCTTTCAGTCTCTATAGGGAATATTGATACATATATTCTGTAACTTATTGTCTTGGACATTCCCCTGAAGGAATGAAAGCCTGGCTGATTTCTCCAGGGTCAACCAGCTAGCTTGGGTGGGAAACTCTATTAGATCAGAGGTCTTTTCCTGACTCAAGTTTGACCCTTCACTCCACCACCCATGACGAACCTCCGATGAGAGAATAAGAAATAGCCAGGCTGACCAATGGGGGATTTTTCTTTTACATAAATATTTTACCGACTTGTGCTGTTTTTCATTCTGATTGTCTAATTCCTCAAAGATGAAGAAACCTGACTTAGACTACAAAGGAAAACAAAACAGGAAAAGCTCACACGGATTTCAAAGACATTGTGGAACCCTCACGTGGACAAGGGAGTGGTTTTCTAGGCAAACAGAACTTTTCCCCCAAACTCCCTGCAGACAGGTTTAGACAGAGAGTTCTGGAGGCACCACTGGGTTGCAGGAGGCAAAACAAAGGCTTTGGGTGCTGTCAGAGTTCTCATGATTTTTAAAAATACTCACTCAAGCCTTTGTTTCCATCTATTTTCACAGCTAGTTAAATAAATCCCAAATGATATCAACACAGAAGCCACAGTTTATCCCAGATTTTCCACTGTGAGGGAGCTTTGAATAGTCCATTCAGTTTGAATCAATGTCAGGAAAATCTACTCCCAATTAAAACTGATATTATATTTTGTTAATCTCATGTTCCAGCATCAGGCTTCTTTCTAATAAACTGCAGCTGGAATCAAGCACTCTTTGGACTAATTCTTAACAAAGTCTGCGACTAACCAACTATAGTCTGCAGGCTAAAAGAGCAGAATGGAATATCAGCTGGTTGTTTGCAAACTGACAAGTTTCAAATGAATGGCAGGGGATGTCCTGGAAACGAGAGAGTCTCAGCTCTGCTCAACTTTTTTTGAGCAAGAAATAAAAATATAGACACACTGTGAAAGGGAATGCAGCCAGCAACCGAGTCAGGAATAATTCTTTTTCTAGTTCGAGCAAGGTTTGATTGTTGTGGCCCCTTACATGAGAAATGTCCAAGAGCACAAAATTTCAAAATGGGTCGAAGCTGACACTAAATGCTAAGGATAACAGCAGCAAGGAATATATTACCTATTTTGAGGGGAAAAGAAGGATTAAGAATGAGGAGAGAAGGCCAGACCTTTTTTTCTTTTCTTTTCTTTTTCGGCCTCATTTTCTCCTTCCTTCTATCTTTTTGTTTAAGAGAAAAATCAGCACTATCAATTATTTATTCATAGATGTACATGGAACCAAAATGGCTGACAGAGTTGAAACTCAAGATAAATGAAGAGATTATAACAAACTCTTGAGGCTCCTGATGAGTCTTACTTATAGACCATGATTGAAAGAATTGGACATTGTTCTTCCTGATCCTGATCTTTCAAAAATGATAACGAATTGGGGAGGTGATACAGTACTAAAGAAAGGCAAAATTCTTGATTCCAAAAATAAAAAGAAGGCAGAGTCTATAAACTGCAGGCCATTGGGTCAAACTCTAGGTTTGGGACATTTAAAAAAGAGAATGGCAATTATTAAAACCCAGAAAGGACATCATTAAGAATGGGCCACATTAGACCAATAATACAACTCAAAAAGGGATTACATGGTGACTATAAGATATGGGCAGAGTATACCCAGATTTCCGCAAATTACTTGGCAGATCTTCATCCTGTTGTGGGCATGAAGAAGAGATGTATATTCAACAATGGGGCACCATGAGGTAGACCCTAATGGATCTTTGGTCCATTTAAATGAGCTCTCTCTTATGATCTCTTCTTATAGAACATTGTTAGGGATATACAGAAATGCTGATGATTTATGTGGATTTATTTTATATCCTGCTACTTTGCTAAGATTATTTTTATCAGTTTTTGTTGAATTTTTTATTTTAATAGCAAATTTCCACATAAGTTTTCCTAAGTTATATGATTGATTTTGTCTCCCTCCCTTTATCCCACCCCCTCAATAAAGCTGACAAACAATTAAATCTGGGTTATATATGTATTACCATGCAAAACACTTCCATATTATTCACTTTTGTAAATGAATGGTCTTAAAAAAACAAAAAACAAAATCCCCAAATATATACTCAAATAAACACATAATGAAGCATATGTTTTCATCTGAATTCCTTGTCCAACAATTCTTTCTCTGGAAGTAGACAGCATTCTTTTTCATAAATCCCTCATAATTGGTCTGGATCATTGTATTGCTGTTAGTATTTGCTTAAATTTTAGATAGTTTCAATTAATGTTTTAGTTGAATCTCTAGGATTTTCTATCTATCTATCTATCTATCTATCTATCTATCTATCTATCTATCTATCTATCTATCATCATAACATATGTAAAAAGAGATGTTTTTACTACCTCTTTGCCCATTCTGATTCCTCCCATTTCTTTTTCTTCTCTCACTGATATTGCTAATATTTCTAGTAAAATATTAAATAATATTGGTGATAATGAGCAGCCTTGATTTACTCTTGATCTTAAAAAGAAGACTTCTAACATCTCCATTGCAGATAAAGTTTATTGATGGTTTCAAGTATATACTTCATATTTATCTAAGGAAAATCCATTCATACTTATGCTTTTAAGTGTTTTTTTTTCCTTTTTAAAACCCTTACCTTCCTTCTTGGAATCAATACTGGGTATCGGTTCCAACGTAGAAGAGTGGTAAGGGCAAGGCAATGGGGGTCAAGTGACTTGCCCAGAGTCACACAGCTGGGAAGTGTCTGAGGCAAGATTTGAACCCAGGGCCTCCTGTCTCTGGGCCTGGCTCTCAATCCACTGAGCAACCCAGCTGTCCCCAAATGAGTATGGTATTTTGTCAAAAAAACCTTTTCTGCATCTATTGACATAATCATATGATTTTGTTACCTTCTTCAGTAACAAGACAGATGATAAAGCATCATTTAAAATATCATTTCCTTTAATAAAACCCTATCTGTTTCTGATGTTGAAAACAACAGTAATTGAGTTCATTAATGGGTTGATGTCACCTTGGATGGAAATCTCTAGGGGAGTACTTCAAAGATGTATCCTTGACTATATGTGGTCTAACATTTTTATTATGCAATGCTATGGATGAAGGCAGAAAAGGCATGTGCTTCTCAATCTTAGAAAAGGTATAAAGCTGAGAACTAAGCATAATAACTACTATAATGTGGATCAATATGGCACTTTGAAATTTTTCAAGAAATGAGAACAAATCAATTAATCAACCAATCAAGAAATATTTATTTAGTATCTCCCATGTACAAAGGGATTGCACTAAATACATTGTTCTAAGTTTAAGAGGATAAAAAGCCCATAATGAAAAGTTCCTAGTCCTCAAGAAATTTCTACTTTATTATGAGAGCACATATGTTCATGCACATGTACATTTTAACACATGTGTATCTATATTTACATACATACATGCAAAAATATGTGCCAGATAAAGACAGGAGAGGAAGCTAGGTGGTACCATGAGTGGAGTGCTGGACCCAGAGTTCAGAAAGTGAGACTCAAATGAAGGAATATTATGAAACACTTTGTAAACTTTAAGGAAGTATAATATACTGGAGAAGATAATGATGGTGATGATGATGATGGTGGTGGTGATGATGATGATGTTGATGACAATAGTTACAAATGACAATCAGAAAAGTTATCATGGAGGAGATGGCTTTGGAACTTATTTGTTTTCTTTTTAACCATTACCTTCCATCTTAGAATTAATACTGAGTATCAGTTCCAAGGCAGAAGAGTGGTAAGGGCTAGACAATGGGCGTTAAGTGACTTCCCTAGGGTCACACAGGAAGGAAGTGTCTGAACCAGATTTGAACCCAAGACTTCTTTCCCGCTTCTGGATGTGTCTCCCAATCCACTGAGCCACCTAGCTACCCACTTGACTGAGTTTTTAAGGACACTGGGAATTCTAAGAGTGAAATGAAGAGGGAGTACATCCCTGCAAGGGACAACCTATACAGAACACAAATATGTGAGAAGCAGAAGAGTATATGAGAGATAGCACAAAGGCCAGTTTGATTGGATCTCAGAATGCATGAAGGTGGCACAATGTATAAGACTGGAAGGCTGATTTGGATCAAGATCTGAAAGTTTAAATGATGACATCTGTGACTGGTTTGGGGGTAACAGTGAGTCATGGGAGTTTATTTTGCTGGGAGCAACACGATCATATCTGTGCATTAGGAGTAGCACCCTTCTTGCTCTGTTTTGTGGGGGTTTCAACTTAAAACATTTTCAGTGACTGAAGATCTGCTAACTCTCCCTTCCACTTCCTTCCACCCTCTCCCACAGAAAAGGAAACCAAAGCAAAACAAAGCCTTTGTAAGAAATATTCAGGCAAAGTGAAACTAATTCCTGAATTGTCCATGTCCTCAAAGGATATATCTCAACCAGCACCCTGAGCCCATCACCTCTCTGCCAGGAGGGGAGCATCCTATTTCATCATGAATCTTCCAGTCACGGGTGGTTAGAATTGTCACTTTGGCAGCTGCAGGGAGGATGGATGGGAAAGGAGAGAGGCTGCAGGCACAGAGACCACTTAGGCCACTGTTTGACCAATGGCAGGAGGATATACATTTTCATTTGTCTTTCCAATGATAGTGATAAATTATAGAGAGGCTCCCACTCTCCCCCTTCTCCCCTTGTGGCCAGTGCCATGCAATTGTGAGACAGCTGGCCAGGGGTAAAGTTACAACTCTGGCTGTATATCAGTGTTTTCTCTAACTCAACTACATGGGAACTTGGCCTCATCATCCACTGAGCTAACCAGCTCAGGAAAATAGGAAAAAAGACAGTGGGGCAACTTAACACATTCCAGGACACTTTGTCGGCAGATCAACTTCCTTTAGTGCAAATGAAGAGAATGCGAGGAAGGGAAGAGCCTCTTGGAGAAATCAAGGCATCCTTAAAAGAGAACCACCTTTAGGGACCATCATTTTTTCCTTAAGTGATGATATGAAATTCATTAATGGGAGTTTCCTGGAGTTCAGGTTAATCCATTACATGACTTCCTGGCTTGTGGATCTCCCCAAGGAAAGTACCTTCTTTTTAATCAGTGCTCCTACTAGGAACCAATTCTGGACCTGATCGGCCCTTAATCTGATCATCTTAGTCAGGCAAGTTGGTTCTGGGTCCACTCGTGGAGAGATTGAAGGAAACATTGCCTCACCTGAACCTTGATGAGTTTGTTCTAAGAATATACATTGACAATACTTTGAAGTTGAGGATAGAATATATTTGAAGCAAGGATGAATGCCTGGAGGGTGAGAGACAGAAGATGGAATGTTGATTTCCACAAGCATTGAGTTCTGTGGTCTGGTTACATTGGAATCCTGAAGTCCTAAAGAGGAGGTAAAAGTAGGTAGACCACAACTCATGGAGAGTCTTGAATACTAGGCTTCCCATTCATTTACATATCTGCCTTACAGCCAAATAAAGCAAAGGATTGTTCATTAACAGCTGGAAAACTGTTTTCACATCTATTAAATGGGGATAACCCCACTAATTAGTATGAATTATAATGAACTTTTAAATGCCTTACAAATTTTCAGGTTACTTCTAAATGTTCATAATCCTCATCTATCAGGTATCTGTCACTTAAAATATTATTGATAGATTTTATTTTTAAATTACCAATTTACAAATTATTTCCTCCCTTATTCAATGGGAGGGTATTTTCTAATAAAGTAAAACTATTAAATAAAACTGAATATGATGACCTGGTCTGAAAGAGCCTGCAACATTTCCCATCTAGAATATTCTTCCAACATTTCTAGTTTTTTTAATTAACAGAAAACAATTTAGCTCCTTCCCATGTTTTCCACACATAAATCCAAACATGTCCACAGATACTGACATGCAAATAATCATAAATGTACAATCACCAGAACCACATAAACAAGCACAAACTCCACAACCTCACATGCATCTGTCGCTGGAAATTCTGGCATATTTTCTTAAAGATGAGACCATTAAAAAAATCCCCTTGTTAGGATGTTAGTAATAACATTTGTAATAGGATGAATATTTGGTTCTTCTTGATCCAACTTTCTTAATTAATTCTGTGTGAAGTCTCAGCTTCAAAAGACCAAACTTCCTCATCAATGAATAATTCTGGGCACCTCTTGGGGTGCACTCTGCTCTATGAAAGATAAGAGATTTACAAACTTCATTTTTGAGCTTGGCACCATTATTGCAGAGTCACCAGAGCCTCTGATTTAATTCACATAATTTTAATAATATGAGAACTAAGAAAAATAGTGTACAAATTAAACCACACCATTTCTTGCTCTCTGTTAGTTAAGGTATTTCTGAGAAGCTTGGCCAGATAATAGATAGGTAGATAGATAGATAGATAGATAGATAGATAGATAGATAGATAGATACATACATACATACATACATACATACATAGCTGGATGAATAGATAGAGAGGTAGATAGATTGATGGATAGATAGATTGATAGATACATAGATACATAGCTGGGTGAATAGATAGATAGGTAGATAGATTGATGGATAGATGTATAGATATCTAGATAGGTAGATAGCTGGATGAATAGATTCATAGCTGGATAAATAGATAGATAGGTAGATAGATGGATAGATAGATAGATAGACAGACAGACATATGTGCCAACTATACATCCAACATCTCTCTTCCAAAGGCATATAAAAATAGATGTAAAGATACCTATCCCTTATCACTTTTTTTTCTTGAAACTAATCCTTAATATTGATTCAAAGACAGAAAGTAAGGGCGTTTTTAAAAAAATATTTAAATATAAATATATAGATGCAGAATAATAGAGATGGGTATTATTGCTTTTTTTTTTCATCACAGCCATTTAACTCCCCACCCCATCTTCAGTCTGACTACTTCTGTGACAAAGAAAAACAGTTAAGCAAAAAGATAAATAACTGTTTTCACATTTGCCGGTTTATACCACATTCTCTCTTAGTAAACCCCTGTTCTTCTAACATGAGATTGGGGACAGGTTTTGTTATTAGTTAATTATGAATTTGTTTTATTTTAGTGAGTCAAAGTTTTACTTCTTTTAAATGTTATTTTCCTTAATTCTGTTGGCTTCATTATATATATATATATATATATATATATATATACATATATATATACATATATATGTCTCATAGTTCTTTTTACATTCATTTAAATGTTTATTGACGGACTACTTCAGGCACTATCATTTCATACTTATTATGTCATGTTTCTCTGAATTCTTCATTTAAAAAAATTTTCTTACTATTCAATGATTTTTCATCACATTCAACATAGAAAAGCCATTCTCCAATTAATGGCCACCCAATTCGTGTTCCACTTTTCTGCCTTAAAGGATATTTCTAGCAGTCAATTCACAAAGTGCCTAGCATGTTTCAGGTACTATGCTTGGAGTTGGATATACAAAAGAGAAGATAGAAACAGTCTTGACCTCAAGAAACTTACATTTTAGAGATGGAAACAAAATGTACATGTGTGACCACTTATGAAGTAGATCCAAGATAACGTTGCAGAGAAGGCACCAGCAACTGATGCAAACCAGGAAGGGTGTCTGAATCAAGCTTGGAGAAAAGTCAAGGATTCAAGGGTTAGAGGTGAGGAGGGAGGACTTTCTCTGAGTGGCATATAGCTTCTACAAGGACAAAGCTGAGAAGGAATACATGTGTGAGGAAGAGCCAGAAAGTCAGGTTGGTTGGATCATAAAATGTATGAAAGAAAAGATAGTGACAGCTAAGAAATGCCTGTGAAGTCCCACTGGAACTTGGTTAGGAAGACCTTTAAATAATAAATAATGGAGATTGTATTTGATCTTTGAGGTTACAGGGAAGGACTGGAACTTACTGTGATGTGTTTATTGTGTGACTTGGTCAAATCTGTGCTTTAGAAAATTAGTTTGACAGTGAAGTATAGGAGTGATTGGAAAGAAGAGACTCTAGGCAAGAGGACTAATTAGGAGCTTATTACAACAGTGCTAGCAATGGCCTTAGCTAGGGTGGTCTTCGGATCAGTGGAAAGAAGAGCAAGAATTTGAGAAATGTCATAGCGGTAGAAATGGCAATATTTGTCAAATGATTATATATGCAGGGTGAAGCAGCAAAGTATCTAGGATAATAATGAGGTTATGATGAATTTTTACATTATTTCTGTCTTTGATCTCCTTAAGATGCATGTTCAGTAGTGGTCAAAGGGTATGGGAAGTTGAGCTACTTCTGTTGAATAATTCCAAATGGTTTTTCAGGATGGCTGGATCCATCAATAACTCTTCCAACGGAGTATTATCCTGCCTCTCCTTCTGTCACCCCTCCAACACTATTTGATCCTATTTTTCACCATCTTTTCCAGTATGTATGAACATGACATGAAACCTCATGCTTGTTTGAATTTATATTTGCTCTAGTATTCATGATTAACAACATATTTTCATGTGATAATTTAAATTTTACCATTTTTCTTTGTAAAAACCTTAATGCATTTTTATAGATATGGATATATAAGTATGTGTATGTGTTTGTATGCCTCTTCTATATTGGGAATTACTTTTTTATCTATTTGTGACAGTGTCCTATGTATCTTGGAAAAAAGACTTTGATCAGTGATTTTAATATAAACATTTTCTCACTATGTTTTCTCTTCTAATTCTCCCTTCATTAAATGTTTTCATACAAAATATTTTTTAATTCTGTAAAATGAAAAGTTTCTTTTAGCTTTTCTTTTTTTCTGATCTCTTATTTAGCTGAAAAGTCTCCCTCTAGTCATAACTATGAATTGCATTCCCTCCCTTATCTTTCAGTTTTTGAATGTGGCGATATTTTGTCCTGAGGTTGTATATCCCTTTCATGCTTGCTGTGCTATATGCTGGAAGATGTCAGTCTCCACTGAATTTCTGCCAAACTGCTCTCCAGTTTTCCCTGTAGGTCTTGTTAAAAATGGAATCCTTCCCCAGGAATTTATGTTCTGGACCTATCAAATGCTGGCCTGCCAATTCAAACTTCTTCTCTTCCTCATCTAGTGTGTTCCAATACTCTTCTTGTCCAAGATTTTACAAACCTATATTAAATAAAACTATTTAGTTTATTTTTAAAAGGATGTTGCTTGTTATTTAGATGATGGCAAATGGCTTTAGGCATCTTATTGTTAGGGATTTTTTTATTCATACTTTTTTAAAATTGAAATTCAAAAAATATCCTCTTCCGAATAAATTTTGGAATTACATGGTAAAAATGATCTCATTAGCTAATTTGATCTGTGCAGTATGTCATTTAATTAATAGAGTAGTAGTAGTAGTAGTATGATTCCTTTTATGGTTATCACTGTTTTCTGTGTAGGTATAATCTTTTTGTTTGTTTGTTTTCCTGATTCATACTGTATATTGAATATTTTTTCCTACTTTCCTTTTGGTGGAAGTTCTAGAATTGAACTAAAATGTTAATATTGTCTTCACAGTAGATGCTATGGTGAAGTTTAAATTAGCCAATAAGTGTGAGCCTCAACCTTTTATTTAAAGGGAAATTACTCCATCAGTGAATCCTATCAAAATCCAGTGGCTGGCTTTTTGGTCAGGTTCATCACCAATGCCAGGGAATTCTAGATGAGTGGTCCTTTGGTCAGACTTCATTAAAGATGAATTCTTACACCCTTTTTAACTTATTTTTACTTTACGGTTATTTATTGTCCTTGATGATTTAGGACATTAATTTTTAAGGGTACCACAGGACACTAAGAAAGCTAGGCACGGTTTAAGCTTTGCATTGGGAAGTCAGTCAGGTCTTTGTCAACAACAGCAACAATTCCAAGATTGGGTCTCCTTTGTAGTCATTGCTGGTTTTAGTACAAGGTTGGCTCTAATCATAGCTCAGCCTCATCCACCTCCTTAACATTGGTACACATGATGCGTCGGCTCTGGAATAACTGCAGCCATGATCCGATTCTAATGTAGACACCAATGGACACATCTACATGTACCACAGTGATGACAAAATGGGACTTGGACTAAGCACCATTTGGGCACTGGCTGCATCCAGCCTCCTAAGCTCAAATGGGTTCTCTTCAGGGCTTATTACTTCAGGTCCCACAAAGCTTTTTCACCACCTCAACCTCTGAATCTTACTAACAGCTCACTCATCACCAAATATAGGTCAGTTCATCCTTCTCCATGTCATCTCTCTCTCTCTCTCTCTCTCTCTCTCTCTCTCTCTCTCTCTCTCTCTCTCTCTCTCTCTCTCTCTCTCTCTCTCCCCTACTCTCTGTCTCTTTTTGTCTCTCTGTCTCTCTGTCTCTCATTCTCCTTCATCTCCCCTCTCTGACTCTCTGTCTCTCTCTCTCATTCTCCGTCATCCCCCCTCTCTCTGTCTCTCTGTCTTTCTGTCTGTCTGTCTGTCTGTCTCTCTCCCCCCTACTCTCTGTCTCTTTTTGTCTCTCTGTCTCTCTCTCTCATTCTCCTTCATCCCCCCCTCTCTGTCTCTCTGTCTCTCTCTCTCATTCTCCATCATCCCCCCCTCTCTCTGTCTCTCTGTCTTTCTTTCTTTCTGTCTGTCTGTCTGTCTGTCTCTGTCTCTGTCTCTGTCTCTGTCTCTGTCTCTGTCTCTGTCTCTCTCTCTCTCTCTCTCTCTCTCTCTCTCTCTCTCTCTCTCTCTCTCTCTCTCTCCCCTTTCTGTTTTTCTTGATCTGCCTGTTTGTCTGTTTCTCTCTGTATGTCTCTCCCTGCCCCATATATATTATGTCTATATATATATATATATATATATATATATATATATATATATATATATATATATACCCTCAGATCTGTCAGTAGATTAAAGTAAGATTTCTGACTATTTCAGAGATCATTCCCTAGTTAGATCAATTAAAAGAAATGTGAATATTGAGCCTTGAGAAAGGAATCCATGGGGGGCAGGGGTTGGGGGATCATGCTTCCTTTGTTCAAATGTCTGACCCTCCTCCGGCATGATCTCACATTCTTTCCACACTTCTGATGGTCATCTTTTGGGTGCTCTTTAACTTATCATTCATTCCCTTCCTACAATATGACACTCAGAACTGAATAGAATTCTCCAGGGATGGTCTGACCATAGCCAACAAGTGAAGACAGATGATCACCTCCCTTGTCCTAGACTCCGAGTGTCTCTTGATCCAGCTAATGTTTATATTCATTTTCTTCATTAGCAGAGCACAGCCCTGACATGTGAAATTTGTACTCAACTAAAAGCTCCAGAACTTTCCCAGAAGAATCATCTACCTGCCTCCTCCATTAACCTTTATCAGCAAAGTTGATTTTTTTTTTAAGCTGAAGTAAAGCACTGGAGGCAGCTAAGTGGCTCAATGGCTAGAGCCTGCCTAGAGTCAGGAAGATTTACCTTCCTGAGTTTGAATCTGGCTTCAAACACTTACTAGCTGTGTGATACTATTCAAGTTCCTTAACTGTTGCTTGCCTCAGTTTCCTCAACTGTAAAATGGAGATAATAAAAGCAAAAGGGGATTTTGTGAAGATCAAATCAGATTATAATTATAAAGCATTTAGCACAGTGCCTGGCACATAGCAAGCTCTGTCTTAATGTTAAATAGTATTAGTGAAGTCTGAGTGATTATTCTAGGACTTGTGGACAGGATTCCTATTCAGGTATGAACTTTACTACTTAGTCTCTGATCTTCTAACGTGCTATTTGTCATTAAAGACTTTCCTTTGGGTCTATTTAACCAGTTCAGAATTGACCTAATTGTACTCTTGTCTAGCTACATATTTTCTTGTGTCTGTATATTTTCCACAATGATGGCATGAGTCTGTCAAATGCAATGCTGAAATATGGGTAAATTATAGATATTGTAGATGTACAATATTGTATCTACTCATCCTGCCAAAAATGCAAATAATAGTAATCTGGTATAGCCACTTCTTGGGGAGACCAGGCTGGGACTTCACAATCCCTGATTCTTTTTCTAAATATTCACCCACCATCCCATTAAGAATATACTGGGGGCAGCTGAGTGGCTCAGCAGATTGACAGTCAGACCCAGAGATGGGAGGTCCTTGGTCCAAATCTGGCCTAAGACACTCCCCAGCTGTGTGACCCTGGGCAAGTCACTTAACCCCCATTGCCTAACCCTTACCACTCTTCTGCCTTGGAACCAATACCCAGTAATGTTTCCAAGATGGAAGGTAAGGGTTTAAAAAAAAAAAAGAATATACTATGGCTCAGTCGATAGAGAGCCAGGTCTGAAGACGAGAGATCCTGGAATCAAATCTGGCCTCAGACACTTGCTAGCTGTGTGACCCTGGGCAAGTCACTTGACCTCAGTTGCCTAGCCTGTCTGCCTTGGTACCAATATTCAGAATGGATTCTAAGATGGAAGGTAAGATCTTAAAAATAAAAGAATATCTTCTAGTTCCCCACCTCCCCTCATGAACAAACATCAAGTTTAAATTCCTTTAGTCTAAATTCCTTCCTCTTCCCTTTTTGGACAATAAGAAACAAGCAAATTCAGATAGTTATTTTTTATTTTTTCCAGATCAAATCTCTTAGGCAAAGAAAAAGTAAAATAAGAAAAGAAAGTGTAGTCAATTGGGTTTTTTTTTTTCTTTGATCATTATTAGTGAACTGTGGGAAAATCCCTTCTTTCATTTTCCTTGTGTGTCCATTCAGATTAAAAGTCTACCCTTTACTGGTCTCCCAGACTCCCAGGAAATCTTCCTTCTGCTGAGGGGAATCAGTCACCTGGCCCTGGTGAACTAGAATTATGGAGACAAAAGAGGTCCACCTGAATCAGACAAAGAACAAATCTTCAGGCAGGTGGTAGAGCTCTGGATGTCGACTCTGCCCTTCAGGCAATGATGACTGTGTCTGGGACTATACATTGTGAATCATCCCTTCTTCTCCCTGATAGGCCTGTGGCAGAGGCTGCAGGACCTGACAGATGGTGGTCAGGGGCTCTTGATGGGATCAACCTAATGGTACATCCCCCTCCTTTCTGACATGAGATGTTGGCTCCACTCAGCCTACTCTGCCTGCCCCTCGCCTCGGTACCATATTGTGCCTCATTTCTTCTTCTTTCTTACCCTTCCAGTGGAAAGGGCTGCTCTTCCTCCCTCTTCCTCCACATCTGGCCAATCCAGCAAAGTCGAGGCCAAGCCTCATCTCTTCTTAGAGACTTTTCCCTTCTTGCGCCACACTTATTCTCTGCATTTCCCATTTCCCCACACATCCATGCTGCCGCGTGTTCTTTCTTAATTATCCCTTTGCAAATGCCTTAGCTCCCCGTCTGCTCTGGGAGAAGGAACTGGGGCTCTTTTTTTTCTTTTTCCCATTTCTGCACCTCACACAGTAACATGAATAGAGTAAAGATTGAATGAACAAATAGATCCTTCCACGTTGGGTGAGCTAATGGCAAAGAATGTCTTCTTGGTAGAAGAGAACCCCAAACTAAGAGCCCAGATTTGGCAGCAGCCTCGATTCATTTTTCAAAGGATTCAGGATGGAAAATTAACCCAAGAATAGTATGTCATCAACTTATTTCTGAAAACCTTCACCTTCTCTCTTAGAATCAGTACTAGTTATTTGTTCTAAGGCAGGAGAGCATGAAGGGCTAGGCAAAGGAGGTGAAGTGACTAGCCTGAGGACACCCAGTTCTAATTTATTTTAAAATATTGTTTTAGGGGCAGCTGGGTTGCTCAGTGGAAGGAGAGCCAGACCTAGAGACAGGAGGTCCTGAGTTCAAATTTGACCTCAGACACTTCCCAGCTGTGTGACCCTGGGCAAGTCACTTAACCCCCATTGCTTAGCTCTTACCACTCTTTTGCTTTGGAGCCAATATACAGTATTCCAAGGTGGAAAGGATGGGTTTAAATAAAAAAAATAAAATAAAATATTGTTTTATCTTTTTTTTAAACCCTTACCTTCCGTCTTGGAATCAATACCGTGTATTGGTTCCAAGGCAGAAGAGTGGTAAGGGCTGGGCAAAGGGGGTCAAGTGACTTGCCCAGGGTCACACAGCTGGGAAGTGCCTGAGGTCAGATTGGAACCCAGGACCTCCTGTCTCTCTCTAGGCCTGGCTCTCCATCTACTGAGCCACCCAGCTGCATCCTATTTTATCTTTGCAGATCAAATGAGATTTACTATATGCCAACTCTTGGCAATTATCAGTGCCATGGTGAAATGGAGTGGTGTCATTGGCCCCAAGCTGCAGTGGTCACTCTCATCCCAAATCATCGTTGTGCTCCCCTCTTACGGTCTACATACCAAACTCCCATCTGGTCCAGACAAGGACTCAACTCATGATTTTGCCTGAACTTTCAGACCAAACCATTCATTCTTGGATATATTTTGAGGTTTGAATATCAGCATCTCGATTTATGCCATGAGTCGATTGAGTCAATGCTGAGATGAGGGAGGAGGGGCAGAGCTGGGCTGTAATCAAGAGGAACGAATCGTACTCTAGCCTGAGAGCTGACCTATCTTTAGGCTGAGGGCCAAAGTGGTAGCCTTTACAGTTCAGGGTTTCCTCTGAAGTGGCAGAATAACAGGCTTTTAGTCAAGGCAGATCCCAGGCACATGGCACCATATGCAATTTTCTTTTGGCACATACCCTGTAAGAGAATAGGCAGCCCAATCCCTAGGTAGTATTAATTGACCTATAAATGCCACCATTGATAGATTAAGTTTCTGGAAAGGGTTCTAGAACTGTAACACACACATGTGAATATCTGAACGGAATTTGCTGTTGGACTTGGGAGTGTTGGCTTTTTTCTTCCTTTCCTCCTCGCGGTTCCCCAATCCCCTCCAGCACAATCCAGCACATTTCTCCCTCAGCCACCCAAGCAGCCATGC